>NC_069739.1:12354255-12366755 GCF_027358585.1 Pangasianodon hypophthalmus
GAAATGGCGTGAGCTTTTTGTTTTGTTCCTGGAGCTTGGAAAATGGCACGTACGTTTCGAGTGAAACCTGTTACAACTCTTCTGGAAGTTTATAAAAGGCTTTAGGTGGCTGAGTAACTGTTCTGAAGTCATGCACACTGTTTAGGGTGTTGTTATGTACACCATGTGTGAAATCATTTCAAATGTATAATGAGTTTTAGTAACTTATTGATGCCTCGGAGAGCTTGAGAGGCTTGAACTTAAATTTGGAGAAATGTGTTCTATCAATTTAGAAAGAATGTAGGAAATTATGATAATGAATGATAATGATAATGAAGTTAATGGAGGTAGAGCCTGGCGTCTGTAGAATCACGTGTCATTCCCAGTACGTCCCAGGAGATGTCACCAAACACACAGTCCTCTAATGGGCCTCGTACGTCCTGCTCAGTTCTCTCCATGATTGTTATCTGGCACCACATCATAGAAACTTACGCAATGCTGCAATCTAGAGCTCTAGATTCTAATCATGCATCTGGTCCTGCAGACCTAAGCAGATTTCTTTTAAATCAAAATTGTTATTCATGGTACACAGTGTATTTAGACTCACTAGCTGGAAAGGTAAAGAGCAGGACTCCTCTATAAAGCGTAGTAAGGTCCTTCAGGAGACTCACCTTATACCTTCAGACCATCTTACATTCTGAAGAGGATGAGTAATTCAGCTGTATCACTTTCACAGTAGAAATCCTTCTTCATAAATCGACACTGTTTTCAGTATATAAAGTGATATATACTTACACAGATTTTTAAAGCAGGAGTTTTGTTATTGTTACTGGGAAGGGACAATGACAATGAGTGCTTCACTCCCTGACTAGAACTTAGACCAGCTCATATGTGGAGGAGTCTTCAGCCTCTGGCTTTGTCTACATCATCAAAAGTCATTCAGTAACTCTAATACTCTGTTCATAATACATTTTTACATCAGATTTTTTTCTTCTAGATAATCAAACTTCTAACTGGATAGATAGATAGATAGATAGATAGATCACTTTATACATCCCAGAAGGAAAAATCACATATTACAGCAGCACAGAGATTTAGAAAATACACTAAGAGTAATGAGCATGAACCCTATTGTAATTTCTGCTCGTGCAGCCGTTGTAGTTTTTGTTATTTGATGGTGTCCTGGGACAGAAGCTCAAACCTGCACAGATCAGCTGACAGACGTCACTTCTAACCAACCTCTCTACTCACTCTCTGAATCAGGCTGTGTTCCCCTCATGCCTCAAGTCCACAACCAACTTACAGACACCAGTTATGGCCTGTATTAAGATCATCTTCTCCACATATTGTACGAGCATCAATCTGCCTAAAGGGTGAACAGGTCAACAGCGGACGCCATCTCCATCACTCATCGTTTACAGTTCTGCGTTCAACACAGCTATCCCCAACAAGATAGTCCCCAAACTCCACTAATTACATCCGTCTGGAACCCTGAGCACTGGTGTACCACAGGGGTGAGTGCTCAGCACATCCTCTACTCTTCACCCCTCACTGTGTGTCCTTTCACACCTCCAACAGCATCAGATCACAAACATTAGAGCAATATTCGTCTTATATCTGCCTTATATGTGCAATATTTGTTTGTTTTGTCCTTTTGCACTCTTGTTGTTTTGTACTGTATCTGTATTTGCACATATCTGCACTTTATTCCACATATAGTCCATACTTTTTCTGCCTATCTTTTATATTCTTTATATTATATTTTTATATTTTCTTTATCTACTTGTATACGAGTAAATTCTGGTTTATGTAAATTCTGTGTTTAGGACAGTCGTAAAAAACATTTCACTGCATGTGGTACTGTGTGTGTGAATTCTCCTGCAATCACATCTTTTAGTTTTTTATTATTTGTAAAATAATTCTGCAAGCCGTATTAACTTTGACCTCCACTTCACTATTAAGGGTTATATTATATAGATTTGTGACGTATAACCACAGCTGAGTCCATTTCAGTGAACCTTGAGAATAAGAATATGATAAACTGGTCAGAATCGTTATCACGTGTGGGAAAGAGCTTTAAGAGAATAAAAACACCAGCACCTCGGAGTATTTACCACAACGCACACACACACACACACACGCACACACACACACACACACACACACACACACACCTGTTGTAAGCCTTACAAACAGAATGGACAGATTACAGTTATACAGCAGGCAGAGACAGATAAAGATGAGTCTTTACTAAAAGACGCAAATTAGGAGAGTATGGAGAAAACAAAACACGAGGCAGGACAAAGACTTGTGCTACTAAAACTTATATTTTTCACTGCTTAGATTTTTCTAACTCAGAAACCCAATCTGAAGGCCACTGTGCTGCATTTCACTTAAAGATAAGACCGAGATTAAAAAAAAATTAAAATAAAAAAGAGAGAGAGATCATCTGAAAGAGCATTGTTCAGGAATTAACCCTTTCCACACTGATGGACAGTCAATTTAAGGCAGTTTTGAGGAAAATATAAAATGTAAATCACCTCCAAATCACTTGAGAACATCATTATCCTGATTTCTGCTGCTCTCTAAACTATTGGTATTTTTTTTACCTCGTAAATCAGCTACATCATGCAACAGTCCCAAAGTGTCCAAAAAACTTATATTTTCTATCATTTTGGTCATCAACATTAAATATTTTAGACCTGCAGGTTAAAAGTCATTGTTTATATACACACTGGAGGATTTTTTTTCCAGGTACAATGTTTTAGCTTTTATACTTGTGGTGTTCCTACACATGGACAACCTGTTTCCTTTTCAATGTAAGTGATATTTAGAAAAAAATGAAAATTCATAATTCACAAGGATATGTGTTAATCCGATGTATTAATTATGTATTAAACCTGATTCTTTTAACAGCTCTAACTTCAGGAAGTTGCTCATTCTAGTGCACTTTTTACTTTAATGACTCATGGATATAAAACAGATTTCTAGGCTTCAGCGAAACCCCATATGTCTTTGGAACCATGTTCTAAGATGTCCAAAAAGCCCTTTGTAAGACTTGGAAGGACACTTAATGACGAGCTCCTCATGTGCTCTTCTGAAAAGCCTGAGCAGGCCAGTTCTCCCGGGGAGGCCGGCTCTCTCCAGCGGCCGGAGTCATGTTCCAGTGAGAGGTTATTTTAAGGGTCTCGTCTGTCACAGCTGTTGTCTCAGGCACCACAGTGCTTCTGGAATTTCCTCACCTTTTTCTCTCCGCTGGTGAGTGTGGACAAACTGCTCCATTAACCTCTCTTCCTCTTTGGACAGAAGAGCCACAGATTTTGTAAGTATTGTTTAAAACTTTACAGAGCAAAGCTTTAAAATGTGCAGATTGTACTAATTAAACAGCTACACGCAGCTGATTTAGTGGGCATTGTTGCTGTGATGGTTGTTTTTTCGCTCTCACTGAGGCATGACAGTGTGTCTTTTGTCTGTATATTGACAGTACGTGACACACACAGTATAGACAAGAAGTTAAAACCCAAAACAAACATGATCAGGATTTAATGTTGCTTGAGTCTGCATTACTAACACTGCATTACTTCTATTCAAATTTTTTATTTAAACAATAAATTCCCATTTAGGTCTGCCAGTTAGGATAAAGTAGTGAGTCAGAGGCACTGAGGGTATCTCTTTTTTTCCATATTTAGAAGCTCCATAAATAGACAGCTGGCTGTTTGGACCATGTGCCGTGTGGCTGAGTGGTGACGGGTGAAAGAGAAGGGGTCTGTAATGTGATAAGCAGCAGCGGGCCAGAAGCAATAAAGCCACAGGATAAACAACATTTCCATTTCTCCAAATTTAATGGAGTTTATATGCACAAGAAGTGTCCTTTAGTGCTGTAATACCAGGGTCCTTTTAAACGTTTTAGCTTTCTCGTACATTTCTTGTACATCTTGTTCCACTGTACATTGCTGTGCCAAAAAATGTGAATGTAAATATATATTTTTTGCGACTGAAATGGAATTGTGTCTCTTATTACATGCCTTTATAAAGTCTTCCACACTGTCAAATGAGTGTTTCAGAAACCTTTACAGGACAGAAGTGCAAGATGTAATGTAAAAGATTTCAGAATTGGCTTTATTTCCCACTCACTTGGCTTCAGTTAAATGCCTTTTACTCTATCTTTTACTATCTCATTCATTCGACTGCTCCAGTTCTGACATCAAGCAAGAAACTGAGAACGCTTTTCTCCCAGGCCTCTGAGCTAAGAAAACATTTTGACCTGAACTTATTTGTCATGGACTATTTTAAAATTATCTTTATCAGATAATGGAGAGCAGTTCTCAGCCATCTGCTGATGCCAGCGACCAGGTCAGTGGTCTCGAGGAGAAACCTGTGGACCCAATGGAAGTCTTCAGCAGGCAGTTGGAGGACATCATCAACACATATGGTTCTGCATGTAGCCTGATGGAAGAGAAGATCTCCATCTTGGAGAATGATGAAGAGAAACTGGATGAAGAGACCACGGCCAAGGACTTGGCTGCTACCACAGGGGCCAGCAGCAGCCCAGTCAGCATGCTCCTTAAAGGACTTGGTGAGGAACATGCTTTATCTTTCTTGCTTTATCTTGTATGGTTAAAGTTTATTTTAGGAATCTTTGTTTGAAAGACTTTGTAAGAATTTATTTTAAGTTTTTAAGTTTACTTTATATACAGGGCTTCTGTAACCAGGAGTATACAGTACAGTGTAAGTATACTGTATATTATCTTATAAAAATGAATAGACTTAACCAACTACTGAGTAGGAGAGAATATAAAACAGCAAATCTCTTTAAGTTCCTTTAGATGAATACTATAATACAATACTTTTGTGGATCCTGTGCCCACTGTAGCGTCAGATTCCTGTTCTTGGCCGACAGCAGTGGAACTCGGGGTGGTCTTCTGCAGTTGTAGCCCATCCTCCTCATGGTTCGATGTGTTGTGTGCTCTAAGATGCTTTTCACAGTTGTAAAGAGTAAAAGTTTGACTTCCTGTCAGCTCGAACCAGTCTGCCCATTCTCCTTCCTCAGAACCGCCACTCACAGGATGGTTTTTGTTTTTCGCATAAACTCTAGAGATTATTGTGTGTGAAAATCCCAGGAGAAAATCTCAGCAGTTTCTGAAAAACTCAAACCAGCCCATCTGGCACCAACATCCCTGCCACGGTTAAAGTCACAGAGATCACACTTTCTCCACATTCTGATGTTTGATATGAACATTAACTGAAGCTCTTAAACATGTATCTGCATTATTTTTAAGTGGATTTGGTGAGTGTCACTTTACCTACAACTACATCTCAAAAACCACATGAAAAGATCTGAAATTAGCCCAAAACGTTCAGACATTTGGAGTTGTTGAATATAAGGGAGGAGACGGGGAGCAGCAGTTAGTATTAGTGTTAAATGTAGATTGTTTGATTTTGTTAGCTAGAATTGCTAATGTTAATGTTAATGAAGTGTTAGGTAACTAGTTAGTGTTTACCATCTATAGGTTTGTTTTTTATATAATTTGGGAGGTTTAGACTTGTCCATAGATTGAGCTTTGAGCAAGATGATGAGACATACCTACCTCCAAATCAACACAAATTAAAGAAACACAAAAGCACTGTTTCGCAAAGACCATCTCAGTCTCCGGATTTGAACCTGAGCTCTGAATTAAAGAGGACGATCCACATACACACAACTGAAAGTATGAAGGAGCTTAAAATGTTCTGCAAGGAGGAGTGGACAATGATCAGTCTCCAACCTTGTTAGACAGGAAGAGATTCGTTGTTGCTCTCTCCAGAGCAGGCAGCACAGAATATTCATTTTAAGGGTGCTGATAATTATGAAACTGGTGTTTGGAGGGAAAAATGCACTACTTAGAAACATGTCATGTTCCTCCAGGTTCTCCTGTCTCCTCAGAAACATACCAGTAGATGGATGGACTGTGTTAAATTGCCCTAGGTGTGGATGAGTGTGTGAATGAGTGTGTGAATGCTGTGAGTGTGTGAATGCTGGGAGTGTGTGAAGGCTCCGGATCCACTGCGACTCTGACCAGGATGGAGCGCTTACTGAAGATGAATAAATGAATATTTTTATTGCACATGAATGTTCACCATACTTACTTATTCATTACAATTAAAACATGCATGTAGTGCAGCAGAAAATCATCATGAATGAAAATGCAGATGAGGCTACGCAGGAAGTATTACGAAGCCCACCATTAAGCCCACGTTATTTTACTCTGACTTATACACACCAAAACATGTTTCCCTTCTCTCCTGCACCATTTATTCACTGCTTTGTTTTGTTTGTGCAGGTAAAGAAGCTTCGCTCCTGCTGCAAAGCCTAGAAAATCTCATCTCACCGGAGGAGAAACTGGAGATGGTGTTGAGGAAATATGCAGAGCTGGTGAGTATCTGCCTTCCATTCAGCAGATACACCAGCCATAACTCCTTTTGTTCATCTCTGAAAACAAGCTAACATCCAGCTAACAACAGGAGAAAAAGGCATGATTTCCAAAAGTAATGGCACTCTCCCCTACAGTTTTCCCTACAGAGGGCACATAGAGCTTATACACACAAGTTATAAAGCCTGAATGTACAAGGTTTAACAGCTAGCTGAAAATCGAGCACAAGAGCTAGCACAATCCCAATGAGCATGGAGTAAAGAATAGACAAAACTAGCATAAAGCTGAAATATACAAAAGTGGGCGTCGTGAGTTAACAGGACTGACACGATGAGCTCGAACGTGCCACCACTGTCACCAACAATCTCCTTTATATATTCTCCGAAAGACACGACGTCATTCCCAATCCACCAAAATCCACATTGGATCTGGTTCTCTTCCAGGAAATCCTGAACAGTCACAGACAGAGAGAAACTGATCTCATACAAATTCTACTTTCTTCTAAACAAATAAAGCCATTTTTTCCTGAACTAGGTTATGGTTGGAAAAGGGAATAATGCGCAATAAGACACACAGACAAGCAAACATGTTAACAAGCTACTACTGTAGAGCAAGACACGCCTCTGGGGCGGGACATATAGAGTTCTAGAGAGCATTTAATTGGATGATCAGAAAGTTATGCCTGGATATGAACTATGAACCACTGAGGAACACAGGAGCACGTTAAGTATCAGCTGTGTTAGTTTGTTAAATGTCTGGCGTAATCTGTGTGTGTTTGTGTAGCTGAAGGAGCAGAGGGACGAGCAGGTAGAGCTGAAGCTGCTGCAGAAGAAACAAGGCCTCCTGGTTAAACAGAGGGACCAGCTCCAGTTAGAGCACAGCCAGGGTATCCTGGCACGAAGCAAGTTGGAGAGCCTGTGTCGTGAGCTGCATAAGCACAACATGACCCTGAAGGTGAGCACGCTCAGCCCAGCCCTGCTGAAACGTCCTCTAAAAGAAAAAGGTCACCACCTTTCCCGCGGTTTCAGTACGTTCTCATCACAAGTGGGTGTTACTGGGGGAAGAGGTTTATTACTCGGATTTGTCACTAGAGTTTCAACATTAAAAAAAAACACTTTGTCCTTTAATGGAGTTAAATAGATGTAAAATTTTAAACCGTTTGATTTAAACAAACATGTAGTCATTGGCCTGTTATTTCACCGCTGATCTGAGGTCAGTAATAGAAATAAATACTTTACATGAGTTAATACTCTGTACATAAATCACTTACAGATGACAGTTTGAGTAATCCTCATTATTTTTCACATCAGTTTTCTGATTAATTATGTATTAACAGTTACTACTTTCTTTTAGCTTGCTTTCACACACACACAGAGAGAGAGAGAGAGAGAGAGAGAGAGAGAGAGAGAGAATAAGTGAGGCACGAGGTGACAAGGACTTAAAATGTTTTTGTGATAAGAGCGTAGCTGACTGCACACCCAGAGAGTACACTACGTTACAAAATGCCAATGTACAAATGTCGCAGGTTCGAATGTATTTGTAAGAAACTGATCAGAAACCAAACTAAAGAAAAGGAGAGCAGTGCTAGGGCTTACTGAGAGAGGAGGGCTATCCAGCTACATGGTCCAGAATCACACGATTAAACCACATGACCACACAGTGAGGAGGAGGACAGAGAGGGACACCCAGCACCAGGAGACCAGCCTCCTCACCCCAGACCCCTCTGCTCCTACTAACAGACACAGCAGAAATCAGTTATGAAAAGAATGAGGAATACCAGTTGGCCCAAACTGGAAAAACTAATAATATGATACAACGGGGAGCAAACAGTCAGGCTGGTCCAAAGAAGATCCACCTGAATTCCCCCAAAAATAAACAAGAAAACAGAAACACAGAGGAAACGACAAAGCAGTAGCCTGGACACACACGCTCGATGAAGGAGAACCAAACCTGAAACCCAGCAGAATCAGAATAAACAGAATTCAGCAGCATGGGCTTAAGCAGGACACCGAGAGCAACACCACTAAACTCAGCTAAAAGTAAACGTTAAGGCCTGGAAACACAGGAATTAGCAAATGTTAAAGCAAAAATAGCGAAAGTGACTCCATCATGGAAGAAAAATTCAAAATAAGGTTCATGTCACAGTTCAACCCTGTTATCATTCTCAACCCTGCACTCAGCTCTGTAATGTGACAGATTTCTTCATTATTCAAACAGGAATTAAAAAAAAATATAAGCTGCCATTAGTTTTGTTGTGTATATTAGATATGGATTTATCACATGGATAGAATAATATCTTGAAAAAAATGACATTCCTTTTTTAATAGTCTTTTTTAAAATGATTTTTCATTTTTAAATCGTTTCTTGCGTTTATGTTACATCGTAATAGGAGAGTGAGAATAATAGCTTTTTGTTATTAAAAATACTGCCACATACCAATTATATAAAACTGACGCTATTTTGTCACTTTGCAATGCACCTTTAAATACACTATTTTATTTTAAATGGAAAACAAACTGAACAACTGAGAAACAACAGGCAAAAATCACTGGAATTTTCAGAAATATAAATGAACCAGCAGAGAAATGTTAATATTGTATTGTTAATATCTGGGATCTCTAGGCACATTTATCTGAAATGATACACAAGTAAAGTAGAAATATTCCCAAAGCCCCATTAATGTACATAATGTTCTATAATAAATTTGGGTTTGATCCTGCACAAGTTGCAGTATGTGTTTTCTCCAGCTTGAGCAGTGCTTTCTGTGGACATTAAACACTGCAGTTATCTGTACTACACCACAGGAAGACATGCTGCAGAAGTGCCAGGAGGATGAGAGAAAGCGAGCGGAGATCACCAGTCGTTTCCAGAACACAGTAGTGGACATCCAGGCCCAGATTGAGCACCACAGCAACCGCAACAACAAGCTGTGCCAGGAGAACAGCGAGCTGGCCAACAAGCTCACGTCCATCATCCAGCAGTATGAGAAGAGAGAGGAGGTATGTTAGGGGATCACACACACACACACACACACACACTTAAACCTTTACAGCAGGCAAACTGGTGTTTGAGAGGTCCGGGGTGTAAATTAATATTTAGGAACACTTATTGCGTTTTGTCATTGTTGTTGTTGTACATCAACCTGACATCAAAACTGACAAAGATTTGTCATGTGAAATCTGTTAGAAAAACGTTTATAAATGCTTATGTACATTTATGTCATTTCTCATGAAGAGCTTATATTGGTCTTATATACGCCCATTAAAATGGCAGTATTTTGTGATGTAAAAAATGAAACCAAGGTAAATCAAGTCAGATCTTTTCCCACCTTTAACATGAAATAGCAACCAACAACATTCAAGTGACAAACAGAAACGTTTCAGGGGAAAAAAATAACAATAATCTGGTTGCAAAAGTATGCACACCCCTTACCTACTACTTTGTTAAATCACTTTTTCCCTTGTACTACAGCACTCAGTGTTTCTGGGTAACAGTCTGCCAACTTAGCACATCTTCATCTGGTCATTTTATTCCACTCTTCCTTGCAAAACTGCTCCAGATCTATCAGATAGCGAGGGGATCTCCTGTACACAGCCGTCTTCTAGTCATTCCACAGGGTTTAGATAGGATTTAGATCTGGACTCATAGCATGATGCTGCCACCACCATGCTTCACCGTGGCTATGGTGTTTTTTGGGTGATAAGCAGTCTTGCTTTTTGCACCAAACTTATCTTTTAGAATTATGCCTACAAAGTTCTACCTTGGTCATTAGAACGTAACACACTTTGCCACATGGTTTGGGGTGATTTATGTGGGCTTAGATGGTTTTGGGTTTTTTTTCGTAAGAAAAGGCTTCCATCTCTCTACCCTGCCTCATCGCTCAGACATGTGAAGAATACGACAGATTGTTGTCACATGCAGGGAGTGACCAGTACTTTTACCTCCTTTACCTCCCTGATAAGTTTTCCTCTTGTCCTTTCATCAGTTTTGGACGGACGTCCTGTTCTTGGTCATGTCACTGTGGTGACGATGGCCTTCACAGTGTTCCATGATACATCTTGGAACATGTTTTGGAAATTCTTTTGTACTCCTCTCCTGATGGATACCTTTCCACAACGAGATCCCGTACATGCTTTTTGTAAGCTTTTACAATCTATCTGAGATGGCAACTGCTACACACACTTTATAAGAATCTTTCCATAGCATTAGTTCAAACAAACAACTGAGCAACACTGTTTTAAAAAATCAGTATTATCTCTGGACTAACAGAAGGACCACACCTAATGGCTGTGGTATCACATGAACTAAGACATAACAGCAACCAGAAGATGATAAGATAGTCCCTTCCTAGAAATGTGTTTAACCTTTAGCAGTCTTAAACCTGCCTGAGCAGTATTTATATTGTCTATGAAGAATTGAAAACCTAAATCACATTTACATTCAGATGGCATCTAAATAATATGAGGGCAATATTCAGTGTCATCATTACAAATAATCCTGAATAAAAGATCATGTACAGTGAAGGGCCGTGTGAGAGACTCGGTATCTGCCTTCGATCCGCAGAAACACATCCTCACTTGGTCTCAGTTCATGCTTTATTTAATGGTGATACTCTGGTGATCTTATAGAAAATTGTAGCATGGCATGAGAACCCACAGGGGAATGACAGGCTAGACTCACTCTATCACACTCAGACCTGTGCATTATGGGTAGAAATAGACAGTGCAAGGCATTTAGTACAGATTTATTAGCACTCAGTGCTGAATACTGAAATCTTTACTGCCCCCAACTGTTTATGGAAGATAAATGCAAAGCCATGTGGAGCTGCAATGTGGCATGTCTTAGGTTTCTTTACATAAATGAGGTAATACATGTACAGTACACTGAAAATGAATTCTGCTTTATAAGTTTGTATTAATTCAGACACTAGCATAACGCATGTTGTTTATTTTAATAAATTATAAGTATAATTTAAATTTATTTAACATGAGTTCATATAGCTACACTACATACTGTACTTACAGTGAATCCCAAAAATCGTACAACATTCAACGCCAAAGGCCAACTTTTGGGAAATCTTCTGTTTTAAATTCTATCAGTTCATTCTAACAGACTACAACAGAGGATTTGGGATTGCTGTACATGTATACTATATGCCCAAAAGTATGTGCACCCCTGACCATCACACTCGTATGTGTTTTTTCCCCAAACTGTTACCACAAAGTCTGAAGCACACAGTTGTGTAGAACGTCTCTGTGTGCTGTAGCTTTACAGTTTCCCTTCACTGGAACTAAGAGACTCAAACCTGTTCCAGCATGACAATGCCCCTGTGCACAAAGCGAGCTCCATGAAGACATGGTGTGTGAAGGTTGGAGTGGAAGAACTCGAGTGTCCTGCACAGAGCCCTGACCTCAACCCCACTGAACACCTTTGGGATAAACTGGAACTGGAGACTCCTTACCCAACATCAGCGCCTGACCTCACTAATGCTCTTGTAGCTGAATGAACACAAATCCCCACAGCCACGCTCCAACATCTAGTGGAAAGCTTCCCAGAAGAGTGGAGCTTATTATAACAGCAAACACAGGGGAATAAATCTGGAATGAGATGTTCAACAAGCACATATGGGTGTGATGGTCAGGGGTGCACATACTTTTAGCAGTATAGTGTACCTCTAAAAGAAGTTCCCTGTGCTCTAATAGTAGATATTTCCTCTATGTCTCGAACAGAGCTTAGAGAAGATATTCAAACAGAAAAACCTGCAGCAGCAGCTGTCAGATGCCAAACTGGAAGAAGCTAACCTGCGTCTGAAAGAAGCCGAGGAGAAGCATAAGAGGGAGAAGGAATACGTGAGTTCCACAACACCCTTTGTCTCCGCTCTCTGAGCAGAAATAGCACTAAGACTATGAAAAGTGATTGTGAATTATATTCATTTTTACGTCCTAGGATTGCTAATTGATTTATGATGCTAATTCTGAATGAAAGAATTAGCATTGTGTATGCATGGAGAACACAGAGAGTCTGGTGGACCCATGGTAATATCTTGCTGTCTTTGTTGCTAGTTGCTTAAAGAAGCAATTGAAAAAACAAAGAAATGCTTCACAATGAAGG
>NC_069739.1:12371755-12411755 GCF_027358585.1 Pangasianodon hypophthalmus
CACCAACAGTCAAGTTAGATTCCATAACAGAGGAACACAGTCTGGAAGAAGGTATTGAAGAGGCACGTAAATCAGAGACTACACTGACTCCTGAGGCAGGGAAAAGTGAGGCAATAAAATTAGAGGCTACGCATGAGTCCAATCAGCAGGAGAAAGAACCACCCAAAGCAGAACCACCCAAAGTAGAGCCACCCAAAGCAGAACCACCCAAAGAGGAACCACCCAAAGAAGAACCATCCAAAGAGGAACCACCCAAAGTAGAGCCACCCAAAGAGGAACCACCCAAAGTAGAGCCACCCAAAGAGGAACCACCCAAAGCAGAGCCACCCAAAGCAGAACCACCCAAAGAGAAACCACTCAAAGTAGAGCCAGCCAAAGAAGAACCATCCAAAGCGGAACCAACTAAAGTAGAACCACCCAAAGAAGAACCATCCAAAGAGGAACCACCAAAAGTAGAAACACGTAAAGTAGAACCACCCAAAGAGGAACCACCCAAAGCAGAGCCACCAAAAGTAGAACCATCTAAAGTAGAACCACCAAAAGAAGAACCACCCAAAGAGGAACCACCTAAAGAAGAACCACCAAAAGTAGAACCACCCAAAGCAGCACCACCCAAAGAGGAGCTAACCAAAGTGCCAATCAAAAATGTTGCAAAAGTAGAGCCAATCAAGAAAGACACGCCCAAGCAAAAGTCCAACAAGCCAAATTCTGTTGACCACAAAGACACCAAACCCAAAGAAGTAAGAAGAGTTCGAGTTCAAGCTCCTAGAGTACATTCTAGCAAAAACGAACTTCATACAGAACAAGACTCCAAAGCAGAGTCTACAAAAGAAGCTTTAAGTGCAGAAGTGGAACCTATAAAAGTAGAATCTCGCATTGCAGAACCACCTGCTCATGAGGGTTCCACAGCAGGAGCAGCAGCAAAACCACGAAACGCCAAACCCCAGGAGGCCAAACCCCAGGAGGCCAAACCCCAGGAGGCCAAGCCCAGTGCTGGTAAAACCCCGCCTAAGAAACCGGGCTCCTCGAAGAAGAAAGCTGCAGCTAAAATTGCTAAGAAAAGCTGAGGGACGGAACGTAATGGAGTGTGTGATTCTAGTCATCTCCATGTTCCTGATCTTCTCTGTTATGGTGTGTGTGTGTGTGTGTGTGTGGATGAGTGCAGTGCTGTGTGAGGCTAAGAAGCCATGTAGTTATATATTCTTTTTTTCCCCCAAAAAAAAAGTTTATTAAAGAGTCTTGATAAGTTTTATTAATGATGTGTGACGTACCTTTTCATCCACTTCACTCTGCTCAGAAATAAAGATGTGATGTTTTTCTCGAGTCAAAACAGAGACACTGTTCAACATCGTACCGCTACACGAACAACATTCATTTCACAACCGGTCAAATCTATAGCTCTGGTACACCTGATGATTCCTCGCCATCCATGCGGCAGTTTCCACGGCAACCACTTAAAAAAAGACAGGCAGCAAACGCCAGCCACTATATTCCAAGCTCGGTGAGCTAAAAAAGCCACACTTGCCTGTGTGTGTGTGTGCGTGTGTGTGTGCAGGTGTGTGTGTGTGCGTGTGCAGGTGTGTGTGTAAAGGTGTGTATGTTCAGTTTTCTGGTGAAATACAGCAGCTCATCTACAAATGACAAGAATCTGGAAAGATTTGTTGGCATAGCAACTTGTTGAAGAGCTTGCAGGCCATTGTTTATGTATGGCCATGGTACACACACACACACACACACACACACACACACACACAACCTGCTGTTGATTACAGTGGTAATATTGAAAGGAAAGGAAAGAATAAGCCACAAAACAAGATTTCCATGACGTTTAACAGAGGCTATGTAGATTTCAGTATTTCAGTAGTGTGGCTGTGAACGAGGGGAAAGGATATCTCCAGACAACCTGAAAAAGATGTGTGTGTATGTAAACTGTAGCGACGTCTCATCACTTTGTGTCACGTGAAAATAGTCATTCGTCCTTATTAAAGGTGAAGACACATGGTGTTTGTTTGCAACATGATTCTCATCAGATTCACTCCTCAAACAGAACGCATGGCAGTTGAGAGACGAACATTTAGACGACCTGAGAACTGATTTGAAACACTTTAAATCATTAGTTATGAAGATGTGACCCTTTATTTGAACATGGCTTTATCAACTTCGCATCACAAATCGCAGACTCCGGTACAATCTGCACCTCGTCTCCATCAGCAGAGGAGCGGAATACTGAGGAGGGGAATATTAACTATTAAAAATACAGAGCTCTAGCGCCAGTCTTGAGTAAGTCATGTTAGAGAGTAAACTGTAATGCGTTAGGAGTAAAGTTCTGTTACTCTCTCTCTCTCTCTCTCTCTCTCTCTCTCTCTCTCTCTCTCTGTAGCTCTGCTGCTTTTCTGTCTTCACAGACTGAACAGTGTTTACATTACACCACTCCTCTTTCATTACACACATCAGAACATCCGTCCATCTCCGTTCACGAGCGCTGGTACAGAAACAAGCTATCCGATACGCAAAGCCACAACTGTACGCAGCGTTATTGTCAAACAGACGCACGGGAATCAACAGTCACACCACTTTAAAGACATCGAGAGTAGAGTTCAGACTCGGGAGTACATCAGAGTTTTAAAGCCACTGTTCACAAAATAAAAATGCAAGGTTTCGAGAATAAATTCATAACATTTCAAGAATAAATCTGTAACATTTTGAGAATAAATTTGCAATATTTCAAGAATAAATTCATAATATTTCGAGAAATATCAAGCAAAAAGTCATAATATTTGATATTAAAAGAATAATGTTGTAATATTTAGAGGAAAGAAGGAAAATGGTACACACCAGAGCAGCGTTAAAATGACGTTGATGTGTTTAATTATTTAAACAGTAGCACTAAAACACTGTCTTATTAAAGCATGAATGAGAGAAAGAAAATACAGATTTTACGCATTTTATTGTTTTTGTTCTTTGTACAAAAGGGTGAATTTGGCATATACAGATACATTCACGTGTCACAGTATTATTCTTGCTTCTGTGGTTGTAAATGCCAGATGAGAATGTCTTATGAACATATAGTGAAGCAGTTCCTGACTCACATCACATCCTCTGTGATTAACTGCCATCGTTTCACTCTCTATTTCATTTCATTAAAAAAAAAAAGAATTCTGACAAATAAAATTCCCTAGGAACAAAAAAAAGGGAAGGAAACTAGCATGCACGTAGAACTTTCGTCAATAGGCTTCGAGGACTTTGAACGAGGAGAAAGGCTTGACAAAGTGATAGTCCAGATTGCCACAGTGCGGACACTGCTGCACATTGCTGTACTCGGAGAAATACTGCATGCCCACGCGTACATCGATTACAGGCTTCCCACAGTGCTTACAGTTCAGTCTGGCCTGCGAGAACAGAGAGAGAGAGAGAGAGAGAAAACACATTTCAACAGAACACTCACTGAAATACTCTCTCACTTCCCGAGTCAGATTTAGGGCTAGCATTAATACAGCAGTGACTGATGTACATCAGGAGCTCACATTCCCGTCCTGCAGGATCACAACACTCTTCCTTCTTTATTTAACACTCCACTCCGCCTGAACAAGCCCACCATCGCCTGAATTTACTGTTAGAAAAGAAGAAAATACAACAGGACCCGCGTGTGACACTCTGATTTAACTAGTGCTCAGTTAGAAACACTAGCCCTGTCCAACTGTACCTCTAGTTTAAATAATATTTATTTACTTTATATTGAGATCAATTCACTAAATCTATGCAACATATATAAATCTGTGCTACCATGCTACTTTATTTTATTGTTCTAAATCTGTGCTACCAGCACACCAGCCGAGACGCTTATTTAAAACTATTTAAACTATTTAAAGCAGCAGTTTCTCTGATGACGTGCTCGATGTCCATGATCACCAGGCTACAGGAGATATTTATTTTCCCTCCATTTTCATATCAATCCTTTTTCTTTTCACCTCACTTAATTCCCAGCTGATTCACGCTCCAGGTTTTAGGCCTTCGAGTGCTGTTACGCTGCTAAATATTATATATTTTTATCAGCATACACGTGAATCAAAATAACTTTAACTTCTACTTCTGAGAAAGTCCTGCTCTCTTTTTTTTAACTCTCATTTTACTGCTGTTTGGAAAAGCTTTGCCTTTTATGGAGTTTTGTGGGCGTTATCAAATGCAAATCAGCCGTGTCGTGTGTGCTCGGTAATTTACGGGTCATTGGCTTTCATCAACATACACACGAGAGCATGAAGAAGATCAGCGTTTCTGAAATATCTGTAAATCCAGCAGAAATTTTTAGTTTGGTTTACGCAAACATTTACACACAACTTTGCGTTTTTTGATTGAAATATGATTAAATGAGGCGCAGTGTAACTATATCTACTGTAACTAGAAGGGTGTTAAATGATTCAGACAGTAAAACACTGATAGTTCTGATGGATTGGTACTATTTCATACTTTCTATAGAGTTTATTAATAGAAAGGTATAATGCCAGAGGGAATAGGTTTTTTTTTTTTTACTGAATGTAAGTTTTATTACAAAAGTGTGCTTTTGTATTTTAATACATTTATGGCATTGGGCAGAAGCTCTTATCCAGAGCGACTTACAATAGTGCTTTGAAGTCTATCAAAAATATATTCTGATACTGGCTCGCTAGGTCACAAACTAGGAACACCATCAGTCCAAAACTCTGTTGAGGAGGTAATAGACAAGTGCTCAGACAATATTTTTTTTTTTTTTTTTTTTGTAAGTGCTAACTTAAGTACTTTATGAAGAGGTAAGTGTTTAGACATCGTTTGAAGACTGCCAGTGACTCAGCTGTTCAGACGTCTAGGGAAAGTTCATTCCACCACCTTGGTGCCAGAACAGAGAAGAGTCTCGATGCAGGTCTTCCTCGTACCCTGAGAGATGGAGGGATCAGTCGAGCAGTCGAACTAATACAGTCCAAGTGCCACTTGTCATCAGTGAGACAGAAGAAATCAGTGAATAAAACATATCCATGACTCTTCATCAAAAGACCAAACCTTCCTAAAGAGCTGCACACGTCCTTCTAATACCCTGCACTGCACACAGAGCAAACCAGCATCTCAACGTTATATTTACAACACAAGAGCATTGGGAATGAATAAAAATAAATATAAATCAAACGGAAACGTAATGTAAACTTATGTTGAATGATTTAATTAGCAAGTTGTCTAAACTAGATGGTCTGTGTGTCAATAAGCAGAGAAGATCTCCGGGATAAACACAGCCGCCAAACTGTTTACTTCTGGGGTTTGCTACGCTGATGGTGATTGGCTGGCTAGGAGAAAAAAAACTACCCAAGATCACTGATTGGTCATTTTTGTTTAGTAGCTGACTGCGTTTCTGGATTAGCTTTATGAATTATTATAATGTTTACGGGGAAAACGGTGCCAAAATGCAAAATGCCAACAATCTTCACTACAATCATTTAAAAAAAAAAATGAAGTATGCGCCAGTCATAAGCCAGGGACAGATCAACTCGAAAACTAATCCAGTGTGATTTCCAGATGCTGTAAAGGTCAAATTATTCCTCATGAACAGTTTAGACATCAGGGAGCCCAGTGTGAGAGCGCTCTGCAAAAGCCTGACTCTGTGTAACACAGATAGTCTGGGACATAGTCATGCACCGCACAGCCATTTTACATCATAACTACAGGTTTTCTTTCAAAATGGCTTTTTTCATTTCATACTGACGCATTTATTCCACTCTGCTGTAGTCTGTCAGTAACACGAATGGGGCTGAGCCTGTTCCCTGATTGGCTAATCCTTTGCTAGTGATTATTTGCAGGAGCAGGCAGTATGTTTTTAACATGCGAGTACCTGCTAGTGAAGTTGTGCTAGCTTTCAGGCAGAAGGAAACACATGGAAGATCTCAGTGAGCGCTGAAGTGTGACGCTCTCTTCAGCTGATCAAACAGAGACATGATTTAGCAGCAGATGAGATTCTGACCCGCATTGATTATTTGTTAGAAACGCTCAGCACAGGGGCGGCTGGTATGAGTGTGCTAGCAGCGCTTCATTCAAAGATTTAAATAAAAAATCAATAAAAGGCTTTATTTCTGGCGCAATAAAAAAAGTACACAGAACGGTATGAAGCGTCTGTCCCGTCATCAGCAGTCGCGTTACAGCTGCGGGTGTAATGAACGCGAACAAAGTGCATCGTTTACACTATTACTCTGTTTCATTATTAATTATAAGTGTGTTTAGATGAGAAACTAAAAGTAGATAGATAGAGAACACACTGTCTAATCAAGGTACAAATAACATGAAGGACAGATGAAGGAAACAAAAGTTTAGTGTTTTTTGGTTTGAATGAAATGGTTTAAACTTTTCTCTCTTCCGTGTTTCCTGTTCAGAGGAAACACATGCACCCAGTCCAGCATTATGAACTTAAATCACTAAAAGAAAGATAAAAATCACTAATGTGGGTCCCTGTCTGCAGAGTGTGTGTGTGTGTGTGTGTGTGTGTGTGATGACTTTATGACCTGATGACTTTACATTACTAAACTAGTCAATTAGTTTCATTATGAAGATATTGATAGTTTTTAGCCTCTGTCTAATCTCACTGCTCAGGTGGATAAACACTCTATAAGACACAGACATGTCTATATCTATACTGTTCATCGTCTATAACAGTGTAAGATGAAGAAATAATCTTGTACTCTAGCAGCTTCCACTTTCCCTCTGCTCCAAGGCTGTGTAATGATAATTTGGTGTGCTGTTGCTTTGGCCAGTGATGATCTCTGACTCCGCCCCACTGGTGTTGACTGACAGATTACAGCAGAATAAAAACTAACTGAAATTTGCTATTTTTTTTCTGAAAATGAGACTCAACTCCATCCAGATCAAATGTGCCTCATTAAATGTCCATTTGTCGATTTGTTTTATTTCTTAAATAACGTATATAAAACCTGATAAAATGATGCTGTAAGCTATGGCCTCGTGGCTGAGGAAACCTGTTTGGGAAATTGCCTTCAGGTCTGGAATGCTGGTTTGTGTTTAGAATGGCCTCCTGTCAATCATTCTATAGACACGCCCCCATGCCCCTTCACTCCACCCCATCTCAGTCTGAAATCAGTGAGCGCCCAGCGCAGCCAGATAATTCTCCTGTGAGCATAAAAATCACTAAAAACTTAGGGACAAGAAACGCAGTGAAACCATTAGCAGTGCTTTTCCAAGACGGAGTCGTTTATTACTAGTGATGGCGATGAAGCTGGACGCAGAATGAGGACACATACGTAAAGTTAATCCGTATAAAGCTTTGATATGTTTGAAGGGCTGGATTTGCCTAAAGAATCAACTTGATATGTTTTTTGAAATTACAAATAAAAAAGACAGTGACTGTGCTCACGAACATCGTCATGAATTTTGCATCTTTATAGTTATAACGGACCATGACAGGCCTTGCTAATGCTAACACTAGTTAGCATCTCTAGTTGAACCACCGTAGGTTCTGGGGGTGGGGCTTTGTGTACATGGGTGGGGATGATGGGGTGGAGTCAAGGAGTAAAAAAAATCATTCCAATCTTATTCAACTCCATCTATATAACAGTTATAACAGTTGGACACATCGTACTTGATGCACCTGTACAGGTTTATCTCAGGAAAACACTGGCTCAGTGATGAAGTCCAGAGACACTACGGTACGGTGGTCTCGTGTTGGGACCAGAGGAAGGAAGAATACCTGTGAATGTGCTCATGCGGTGTGCTCTGATAGACTGGACAGCCTGTGTATCCTCGTGTCGTCGTCTGAAAGGCCTGGTGCTCGTTAATTCCGAAGTTTTAACTTTGTTTTCAGAACGTGTCTGCTTTAGCTCGAACACGCCACAGAGCTGCTGCATCTGCTCAGTCCAAGTGGCTCCAGAGTCCTCGACATTTCCCACGTCACTTTCCGACTCCTGCTACAGCAGCTCAGTAAACTCGGGGAGAAGTCGGTCCTTCTGTTCCACAGCTGCTTGTCTGAGGATTTCACATCAGATGTCTCAGCCTTTTTGAGAGTTGCCAGTCTGAGCTGCTGCAAAATGCACATACATCAGAGCTCTCCTGGCCTGGACTACCCCCAGGCAATCCACACGGCCATCGTCCTCGTGCAAAGACAAAGCCGAGGTAAGACTGGACTCACGCTAGACAGCCGTTAGAAAGCCATTAGAAAGCTGAACAGCAGCTGCGCTGAATCAAACCTGCAGCAGCTGTGAAAAGTTTTGAAACTGACAAAAATGCGATGCCAAAGATTACTGATACTCCACATACCTACTAATGCAGTGCATTTAAGAAGGGCCTTAAGCAGTCGACCCATTCCACTGAACAGCAGCATGATTTTTATTCTTTCCCTTGCAAGTTTATTTATGATTTCAACTTTCAACAGGAGGCCAGACCCTCGAGAGTTACACAGCCAACTGAACTGCATCAGGAAGCGTATCCACAACAGATCATTCCTCAAACCACACGAACGCATGAAGACAAATCCAACTGCACTGCAAACCGTTCAGATCAATCCGCAAACTGCACGCACGTGGACAGCTCTCCTGAAGAGCACACAAAGACTCGAGCCGCATTCCTCTCGCACTCGCTACGAGCTCAAAACATCTCAAAGTAAGACTCTACATCCGCGTAGTTTGTTCAAAATGTTACTGTCTTTAGTCATCTGAAACAGCAAACTGTTTATTAAAATCAGCGTTCTGTTAAACACAGGGAATCCCACGCTCCCTTATCTCCCCATGCGACCTCTCCCTGTGTTTACTAACACGGTCTCTCAGTCAATGGGAAAATAAGTTCTAAACTCTGTAACATTATTCCTATTAACTTTACTGCGTGGCCATTAACCTCATCTGGAGTCTCTGAAATCCCGCCATATTTTTCTCCTCTATTGTTCTCCTGTTCCACATACCAGGAGGCGTGGCCACGTATCTCACAGGGTAATACTTTTCCACAAGCTCGGCACAAATGCACACACACACACACGCACGTGCACTCGCGCACGCACACACATGCACGCACACACACACACACACACACACACACACACGCACGCACGTGCACTCGCGCACGCACACACACGCACGCACACACATACGCTCACGCACACAGTCACACACCTTTTTTTTTGTCTGTCCCCGTTTAGAATGAGGTTTTTCTTTTCACTGGGTTTCAATAAATTCAATTTCATTGAACATTTTATTGCCTTGTTGTGGTTATTACTTTATTACTTTGATATTGCAAGAAGCCAAACTATTCAGTACTAATCCTTCAGAAAGCAAGTCACTGATTATTATTTCTCTTGGTTAAAAATTCTATTATATTATAAAAGGGATATTTGATGAGACTGATTAATTATATTTACAGTGAAGCAGGTATATGGCTGGTACAGTATGTATCTCGCATTTCTGGTGCTTCCTGTATAAACAGACCCATTTCCCCTATAACAGGTCCCCGGGTCCCTGTGAGCCGATATCTGATGACCCTGGACCTAAAAAGATTAAAGTTAAACTACACTGCTGCGGGTGGGTAATGTCTCTTTTGCTTTCCATACAGTGTGCGTTCTACCTTCTCTACTCTAGAACCACTTGCAACAAGTTCACGACAATCCTGCAATTAATACATTTCATTTCCTGTCTTATGTTATATAGATGCTCAGGATGACTGTTAGAGCAGTAGGACCATTAGTAACGATCTCACAAATAACACTATCCATATCGTAGATATTACAGAGTGTCTCTGTTAATAGGGAAAAAAAACAGAAATGATAAACACATTTCTATTCTATTATACTTCAGAGTGATTTTTGGTTTTTTTTTTTGCTCTACAGCGGAGAGCGGAGGAAGGTGCATGTAAAACCTCACACGATTTTGGTTAATATTATTTTCCTGTCATGTGCATAGAAAATCAGAAACCATTTAGAGGCGGGCAAAAGTCCCTGCATTTTGATGTTAGATCACAGAAAGCCAGTAATCTGGCCTTAACTGATTGATACGGATCACACGTGCACAACATGACCAGGTTTATGATCATTTCTAAAAAGCCAGTAAGCACTGAGTAACTTAATGATGAGTTCACCTGCTACTAAAATGCTATAAACCCAACATCCACGCTTCTTAACTGAAATGGATGTACATTCAGAACTTGCCTGCTTGCACATTACTGACTAATTACTACACACAACTTCTATATTTGCAGTGAGCTGCTCTCTACTTTCTCTACCAGACATTATATATATATATACACACACACACCTCACGTCTCTGAACACGGCACCTTCTATATTTGTACACCTTGTCATTTGCACTGAGCTGGTCTCTACTTTCTCTACCTCACACCTTGACATATATATATATATACAGTATAGATAGATAGATAGATAGATAGATATAGATAGACATATTGCTATTTGCACTTCGGGTTAGATGCTAACTGCATTTCATTGGCTATGTACTCGTATGTCCTTATCTAATGTAAACTGTTCTTTTACATACCTGACAACAAGGTGAAGCAGCCAGGATGTCATAGGTATACATAGTACCCAACTGGTGCCAGCTTCCGTCCCATCGGGATTTGCACTTTATACAGACAATTTTGTGCACCCCCTCCAGACAGTCCACGCAGATGGCATACAGGTGCATCAGCCTCCCTTTAGAAATGAGAAAGGTACACTGTTGCAGCAACAGCAAATCACTATTACCTTCAGAGTGAAAATATCTGAATCGTCCTTGTGTCTCATCACTCATTATGCATTATTACATTATGACACTTCATGCAGTCAATCTCGAAGAATCTGAAAAGCTTCGTGGTGTAATATTTCAGTGGATTTTAGTTTTTCTCTGATGTGGTTTTCTCTCATCATATGACTCCATCTGATTGACGTGTCTCATTTGTTTAATGTTATTATGAAATGACTGTATTCAACTTCTCTTCTTCTCATTATTCAGGGAGCCTAAAGTGAGCATCAGTGAACATTTTCTGATAATGTGCAGAGCAGATAACCTCCAGCTGCAACCTCCCACCCTAACGCACTGCTCTGGCCAGTGGGAGAGATGGGCTCTGACCTCTGACCTCTGGATCTTGTGTAATTCATTAGTTTGCATAAGTGTTTGCATATAATTTGAGTAGTTTATTCGATGCATCTTATGGTTCCACATAGTTTCTGAGCTGTACAACGACCTGCGAGAGTTTAAGCTGTTTAGTCATTTGCTGTCAGTCAATAATAACATGTATATAATAAAACATTGCTCTGAGCACAAGAGATACTCGCCTTGTAAGTGGCATGGCACATCATACTCGATCTCGTCATGCCGTGACGGGCTGAGAAAGAGCGTCCCATCCACCAGTGGAAACTGCTCGAAGATGGGCAGCATGCGGTGGCACAGGGCGCAGTGGACCACATTGCGGTTGCTAGCACTAAGCGCAGAGAGGATAAACTTTCTCAAGTCCTCACCCTGCCCGGCCTGGGCGTCGTCCTCCATGCGCACATGGTAGGTGTTGAGCTTATGCCGAGGGATGTGCGCCAGCAGCTCGGAGAGGTCCAGCCTCCTCAAGAACTGCACCGGGCCGTCGCCCTGAGTAAGGCGGGGCAGACACAAACTGCCTGCCCCGTGATCCGCTTGAAGACTTCCCCGGCCGGCCACGTGTCCCACCAGCAAGTGCTTCCGGTTGCCCTCCATGTGGACTGCGTTTTTAAGGAATTCGCCCAGGTGCCGTGAACTGCGTGGTCCACTGACAGACTGAGGTGTGAAGAACGAGAAGCCTAACGGTGGAGACTGGCCGGGTGAGTCAGTGGGCGAGCGCGCACCCAGGTTCACCCCAATGCTGGTAACCGCGTGGCTCCTCTCTTGAGAGTTCTGCCGATCCACAGATTGGCGGCGTGAAAGGTCTTGGTTGGAGCCACGGTGAGGCAGTTTATTGGACGACTTGCCTTTCTTCAGCTCCTCCGAGGCCTCCCCTCCAGCCCCTCCCGGGACACCTCCGCTGGCCTTCCCACCACTTTTCTCAGTCACCACCTTCTTCTTGCGCTCGTCCTGCATGCGCTTGACCTGGTACCAGTCAGTGTCTTTCTTTAAGTGGCCCTGGCCACAGCGACACGAGCAGAAGCGAAAGGCCAGGTCATAGCCCTTCTTGGTCCACATGTTCTGCCGGCACTGCTTCTCATTCCAGCTACGGGCACGGCCGATGCAGTTGAACTGTACCAGGATGCTGCTTTCCCACTCGTAGAAACACTGTAGGTGCATCCAGTTGCCATAAGGACAGTGCTCGCTGTTGCACAGCACCCGCTGGTAGTCGTCCTTATCAAGGTCAACGGCGCGGCCCAAACTGCACACGAGCGGCGTGGCACACAGGGCCTCTGCAAGACACAACATCAACAATGTTTCTCTGTAACTGAGACATTTATATCGCTTCACTTCACGTTATAGAACAATCATTAGTCCTGTACGCGTGGTCATTACGCATAATGGAGTGTTTTGTAATTGAGTTTCAAATCAAATGAAATTTTCCTTTACATTTGCCAGATGCTTTAAACTAAAGTAGCTCTTACACTCCAAGCTTGTAGCTGTTTAAATCTATGTGCTGCCAAATGAAGTGCCCTCTAACAGCTCATGAAAAAACCCGATAAAGAGCGGCGTCTCCTGTGTCTGACCTTCATTACTGTGCGTCTATCAATGGACTAGAGAGCAGCTGTAGTGCAAATGAGTGAATCAGTGGTACTGCACACTCCGTGGGTGATCTACCCACACAACCCAGACATTCGAAAGGAAATATTATGCAACACACATTTGTATGGATTGAGTAAAGAAAGTAGGCCCGTGCATCTAACAGGGGGAAAAAACAGAAACACGAGCAAGCGTACTCAGACGCACGGCTGTGAGATGGTCAGAGGCATCACGCTGCTGCAGCAGGGACTGAAATAAAGGAAGGAAGGAACACCTGATTCATGTACAGCTCCAGGCCTACACTACCTTATCTAACAGGAGGAGTATTCTGGCCTAGCAGCTCAGTAATGCACGAGTCTACAAGACAAGTTGGTGCAAGTGGAGAAGCACTGGAGTGGGAGTGGAGATGGTTCAGCTTAGAGCAGTGAGTCTAGCTTCTCCTCCTCCTCCTCCTCCTCCTCCTGCTCCTCCTCCCCTGTCCACAGCACTACCCGACGCCCTGCATGGCTTTATGCTCTTTAAACAGTAAGCACCTCGTTTACCGCTCGGCGGAGCGGCTGTAGCTCCCACTAACGCAGTGCTTCCTCCTGCTGCTCCTCCTCCTCCTCCTCCTGCTGCTGCTGCTGCTGCTCCTGCTGCTGCTGCTCCTCCTGCTGCTCCTCCTGCTGCGGAGGCTCCATTTTCCTGCTCATCTCCGCTGCTGTTAGTGCGCTTATTTCTCTTCCCCTTGTTGCTCTTCTGGCTCGGCATGGTGGTTGCTGCTCTCTCTCTCTCTCTCTCTCTCTCTCTCGATAGGAAACGACGCCGCCGTTAACGTGAACCGTCCGCACGCGCTCCTCTCGCAGATGGCATTGTCAGTCGCGCGCACCAACGCAGACAGATAGATCTAGGTGTGTGTGTGTGTGTGTGTGTGTGTGTGTGTGTGTGTCTCACGGAGCGCGGATCATCAGCGCCATCGACGTCTTTGCCATTTTGACAGCCGAGGTGCACCATGAAGCAGAAGCAGAAGAAGAGGGCGTGTCCGTGTCTTGTTTTGATTCCTGCTCTGAAACAGTGCGCGTTTCCTCCCGTGACGTCACCAGGCCCCGCCCCCGTCTCGAGCACAGAAGCGCGCGGGGGGGGGGGCGGTGAGTGTGGGGGTATTCCCTAAACTCCATTAATCAGACTAATAATAATAATAATAATAATAATAATAATAACAATAATAATAATAATAATAAGCCTGCTTATTCAATTCCATCTCCATAACCCCCTGAGGAGACATGAGGAAGGAACCTGGAGAGGAACCAGACTTCACACCCATCCTCTTCAGGGTGATCTGCACATCTCCATACAAGCAGGCTGTATCAGGGATAGAATCATTACAAATAATTATAAATAAAGTAGCTTACATGCTATAGGTTCATACGTAACTGCACGCAGGTGAAAATCACTAAATGGTCAAAAGTATGTGCACCCCTGACCATCACACCTATATGTGCTTCTTCTCCAAACTGTTACCACAAAGTTTAAACCACACAGTTGTATAGAACGTCTCTGTGTGCTGTAGCTTTACAGCTTCACTGGAACTAAGAGACTGAAACCTGTTCCAGCATGACAATGCCCCTGTGCACAAAGCGAGCTCCATGAAGACATGGTGTGTGAAGGTGGAACACCGACTGCTTCTGCTTTCACACTTTCACACTCACTCCTATTACCTGCTCATTTTCTCGCCGCTCTATCGCCTCTGTCATTTTAATAATTTTACACAAACGCATGTAAAATAATATATTTGAGACAAAAAAAATGGCATTTTGTTTTTGCATTATCAGTTCATGCTAGCTAAATAACACTCACTCAGTTTCGCTCCAACCCACTGACCACAGCAACGCATGATGATAACACAGCTGTTAAAGACCGCTCGCACTGCTGACATGCGATAGATAAACACTATGATAAACGCACCTTATATATATACATACACACACACACACACACACACACACACACACACACACACACACACACATTATTAGGAAGAAAAATAAAGCTGGGAAGGAAGTAGCAGAGATCGTCGCTGTTTGTAGCTAGCTCTGCTAATAGCTAATACAAAACATGTAACTCAAACAATCAGTTTTCACACTCATTAGTGTGTTATAGTTAATCTGTGTTTAACTAGTTATGTAGAGTTATATGGTGAGGGCCTCTGGTGAGTGTATGGAGCTAGTACAGTTAGCTCACACTGCTAATCTGCTAACAAGGTTCATACAAAGCCTGGCACCTATCACACATCAAACAAACAATTTTCTCACTTTGTTCACTTTATTAAAATAGTTGAATTCATTTAAACACTTTTTAAAGACAAATAAATCGTATGGTGTAGTAAACAGTGTGCTGTAGGCTACATTTTGGCGATTATCTAATAAGAGCTAAAAATGCTGGACGGATGCTACACACCCACAAGAGACAAACTACTGGCGACACGGGAGACTTGTCACTCGCTTTTTGGTTAAAACTGTTCTGTTTACTGTGTTTGTTATTCAGAGGAAACACAGTATGAAGCCAGTGGAGCATTACAGGCTTGAAATGAATCACATTTTGTAATGGCAGTTCTGCTCGGCCCCAGTCGCTGTGCTCTCTGGTTCACGTCTCCCTCTTTACTGACGTGATCGCTGCAAAACTGAGCCGTTTGGAGCAAACTGAGCAAACGGACAGAGCTGTAGACCTGCAGCAATGCCGTGAGTTCTGGAGATTAGAAATAACAATAAGGAAATAATAAAATCCTGGAAGCGAAGCACAAGTGATCTTAAACTGGTTATTTATTGCACACCAGCCCTGTGTTCTTCACGCTCAGGTGATTTATGATTTCTCTGCATACTTTTTGGCAAATGTTTTTCCCTTTTTTATGTTGCTGTAATTCTGACCAACGAGGGAAAGAGTTTTATGAGGACACTTTCAGCTTTACATGCTCCTCTACCAACATTTTTAAAGTAAACCTAATGGTACAGAACCAGCACCTAAACACAAACACAAACCTGTCTCAATGAACTGTCTCGAGTACCACGAGATTAATCTCCAGATTACAATCACCACAGTCATCTTCACCTGTACCGTCACTGGGCCAGTGTATAAACAACAGCAAACAGCAGCTGAAGACGGAGTCGTCTTCTTCCTGATCAGTAACAGACTGTACAGTTGCTCAAGGGCATCCTGGGTTCCTTCTGGGAATTCTACATTTTGTACCGTAGTCCAGAGAATCCATGTCACTTCACAGTTTAGTGCATTTCTATCAGACTAGTAATCTGTCTTAAAGACATGTTACAACCAACCGCAGTTATTAAACATCCCTCTGAATCAGTGTGAAAGAGTTAAACTTATAAGCTATTATTTGTAACAATGGCATTAGATAATTAGCTAATAGCTAGTGGTTTAGTATTACTTAGCTAACCGTATGCTCATAGGACAGATATTAGTTGTAGTAGCTGGCTAAAAGCAACCAGTACTAAATTAGTTGACTAGCTAACTTAGCCAAAGCTGTGTATTTGTATTGGGCAGTAAAGTTAGTTGAACTAGATATCTAATGAGTTATATACTCTTAGATATATATTCAATATTCTTAGAGTACTCTTAAATACAAGAATCAGTTTCTCCCTTCTCTCTCTTTCTCCCAGCTGCTGCAGTCGTCTCTGTTTGCTGTGAACCTTCTCCCTGTGCTCATCGACCCGACTCGACCGGTACCGAGCGGATCTGTGCTCCTGCGCTTTTCCTCGGATCTAGTGGTTTTTTTTAATGATTTGTACTTTATTGATTTTCTTATTTGCAGACAAAAGCGGTATGAACAATCGTACGTGACATATAAACAACCCACAAAAACATACATAAAACAAAACATTAGTCACTAAATGGTAACAACATAAAAGGTGAGTAAATACAACAGTATAAAGTAAAAAAAAATAAATTAAAAAAAAAAAGCACCAGGGTATCTACACCACAAGTTTCCACTATGAGCTAAATAAAATTCACCATGACCATTATTTTGTCTCGCCGCATGTTACTACTGCTATGGATTACAGAAATTCAAAAATTTCCCCCATTTCTCAAAATAAATATCAATCCTCCCATGCAAACTACAGGAGAGTTCGGCTCTAGTGTTTTGAAATTTGGACTGAATTTGAGGAACTGAATTTGAAAGGGGTTCAAATCCACCAAAAAATGAATCAGAATGTTCTACACCTGATTATTATAAAACTGAATTTATAACTTTGTGCTCAAATTCAAGCCACAGAATACAATTACAATTTCATCGAATCATCTAACAACAAAACCTCCCTTATGAATACAGATAAAGCCATAAAATTTCAGGTTTGTACATTTTAAATTCAGATTGTAGTGGCACACTTCTCATTCCATACTCATGTCGCCTTCAAACCTGCCGTAGGTTCTGAGTACCAGTCTTCTGGATTAGTAAATACTTCTGAATGTAAGGACAATGTTTTAGATTTGAGACGCAGCTCATGACAACAATCACGATGATGGCAGAAGACTGTAAAGAGAAACAGAGCTATCAGTGTGTTTAACTTCGCTGGGCATGAAATCACTAATTTCTATTTTATTTTACAGTTTGACATGGAAACCTGATGGACAGGGATGTCTTGATTCTGAAATTCCATCTAGTAAGAGTCGCATTTAATCCTCCTGACGTACATAAACTTCACAAGTAAGTGTGTGAACAATGTCACTCACGTTGCTGCTGCTTCTGTAGTGATGCATCAAGTATAAAGCAGCCTTAAGATGTTAAAGCACTTACTTCAAACAAAAACAGGATGTGTGTGGTCAGCTGTGAGGAGTCTGTGGGTTTGCTAATGTAAGTCTAGCACATTTAAATATTAATCTATCTTATACCCAGTCAAATGTGTGTTTAGCTAGCTAACAATATGCAAATGTTAGCATAGTCTAACTAGCTAGAACTTCACCTAAATTGTTCCTCTGGGTATATACTAATCATCCAGTGCTTAACTTCTCAGAGGAAACTAGCTCTTTGAATGGAATATAAAACTTTAGATGCACTTACCTCTCATTCTGGCTCATTCTGTTTCTGGACTCTACTCCATGTCTCTTCACTTCATCAGGCAGACTTCCACTCCTCAACCCCGAGTTGACTGTCCCGAGTTTCCGAGTAGGAATTCCGAGATTTTGAAACACCATCTCACAGCTCATCCTTTGACAAAAACTGACATCCAGAGGCTTTAATGATGCTCCACACTGTAGATTCTCAATGGGATTCAAATAAGGTAAAAATGCTGGCCACTGCATCAGACGGCCATTTCTAAAGGCCACCTTCATCAAGTTGTCTTCTTGGCAGGATCTTATTTCTTATCTAGCTAACTATAGTCTGATCAAACCCTGGTCTTCTGTGGATCACTTTTTTCTTTTTTTAACCATGCCACATCATCATGGTAACTTATGATGCACGCCTCACTTGCTCCTGATTGTAATTAGCTCTTGGAACATCTAGCTGTGAAACGTGTCATTTATTCGCTAATATACCAAACAGATGGTCTATTTACAGCTTTAGTGTTTATGTATTGCATATGCCATCTATTGATTTCTCTAATCTGTACATTACATATTACAGAGATATGACAGTAATGCAGTGGAGCAGAGGAACATGTGGATTGTGTAGATATTAGTTCAAATTGATCACATCATCTTTGCTTCACTACATAGCTACTGTGATGAAGTTTATCACCCTTCATCACCCCAGACCACCCGAGTCATATGCAGCAACAGTATGGCTTAACTGTTCATTTACAGCTGCACACGTCTGATAACTGGCACCTGAGAGTAAATACAAAACACAAGCTACTTGACCAAGTGGAACAGTTTATTATTAATTAAACCAGCAGCCATTTTATGCCTGAGATACTTGTGATTTCATCAGTACAGTGATACGTATAAAAATGTGCTATAATCTTGCTGTAAAGCATTTCCCAAAGTTCTGCGTTCAAGTTTCAATTTTCTATGTTGAAAAAAAATTTTCTGTAATATTACATTCGACATAAATGTCTAGATCACATACAAGACACAAATAATCTACTAATCATTTGGCAGAAATAAACCTGACAGGCAGATTCACAGTAATAGTCCTTGGCTTTTTAAACTACTCATTACAGTACAGTATCTTAAGAGCTTAATCTTGTTAGCAAAATTCTATACAAGATTGCTACGTGAAGGAAAAATAATATATAATACATTTTGTTTTGCAGTCACATAATTAAAAGGTTAGACCACAGGAGGTTGAGACATAACTCTGAACAATAGCTGGTGATATGATAGTGGCGTTGGTCATTTAAATACAAAACGTTTGGTCAAAAAGCACTCATTCCCCTCGGCAAAACCACATTTATAAAAGTATAGAAAGAAGATACATTCCTGAGCGAGCTCGCTTACTCACTGTAGGACTAAGATCTCCGAGGGGAAATGTTCTTACTTGATTAAAGGACAGTTCATCAGTTCATTCCTGCAGTAGTATAACATCGACATTGTCATGAACTCCTTGCAGTAAGAGCTCGCCCTGAAACGTGATGACCTTCTTTCGCTTGGCCGCTTTCAGTGTCCCGACGAGTGCCTCGAAGAGGTTGGCACACTTGTCATCGTTGAACAGGACACCGAATTTGACGCTGATTTTACCATCTGCATCTGTGAAACAGGAGGAGTTGTTATTGGGGTTAGAATGATGTAAAGCTGAGCTGAGTGCGTTTATCAGAAGCTCCAGTAGCCGTCAGTAGGCTTTATATTCCACTAATGTTTTACTGAGTATAATGGGAGAATAAAAGCAGTCTGCTCTAGTCAACTGTTAAACAGAAAGGCCGACCTCACTGGGACAATTCCTCACTGCATTTCTACAAAGAAGTGAGAAACTCCCTGCCTGGAGCTCTTAAATCCAAGAAATGTGTCATTACCAAAAAAATATGACTTCATAGGGCATAGGCCATGGAGGAGATCTCAGTTCTCCTGGTGTTGCATAACGACTCGTGCGCAAGACTCCCTGGATGATCCGCAGAGTTCGCTGTAAGAATGGTATCAGATTTTACTGTAAGGCCTTCAGCATTGCTGAAACCGTATCCTAATTCTGTGCATGTGTTGGAATATTTAAGAAAGACAAATTAAATAGGAACTGCACTTTTCAGAGCTACTGATACGTTAGGGAAACTTTGCTAAAAGTAAAAACATACGCCTAACTGTAAGGCTTTCCCGGTTTTTGCTACATAATTCCCGCTGTTTATTTAGTAAAAACCCAAGCTTCGTTACAAGTAGAGCCCACAAGCAGCATAGTACATAATTAACCCTGGCTCAGATGGTCAGATTCTGGGCACGTTTATGTTTTGGTACCGTTAGATTTAAGTGCCGCATTTAAATCTATTCACCATGATATTTTAATGGATAAGTTTAAAAAACAAGGTTATTTTAGACAGGCAAATTCTTGCCTAGTTTACTGTGGATAAAAATTTTCCAGCTTCAGTGGAGATTTTTCAGTGACTTCAATAATGCACAATGGTGTGCCACAAATTCCTCTTCAGTTTCACCAGATTCAGCTGAACAGCTATGCAAAATGGAAGACATGAAAGCATGTAAGAGAGTCTAATAAAACAGAAGTACGGTCTGTTATATTCTGATAAAATAGGAAGTACAGATGTTGGTTGGTTATTCTGCTTGTAATAAGGTTCCTGATTTCATCCTAAACCTTGATGATTGTTGTGTGCAATTGATGGTTGTTGGCTGCTATTGACTGCACTACAGTCAGAGTATATTATCCCGGTGTAATTCGATGGACACTGGCTGCCTGTTACGTTCTTACAAAGTCCTGCTCATCATGTTTAAAGCTTCCAAACCAGGGAGTTCCCACATGGGGTCACTTAATTTACAAATGAGGTCGTGAGAGAAACTCACAATCTCTTCTTTTGTTTCATTCAATTATTTTACAAATTAATATCAGTAATATCAGATTTGCTATTTTGAAATGTTACTGGCAATCACATTGAGACAAGCCACATTTAAATTAATACATGATATTTTAGTCTTTATCACTATCCCTTCACGCTGCACAAAAATAATGAACTAATTTCTCTGTCCATCTGTTTCCACTAAACACACTAGTGTTGTGTCTCAAATCGCATACTTGTGTACTATTATAGAGCGTTATTAAGCACTAACACTGACCGGTTTTCCTATTACAGTTAGTGTTTGAATTTTGAAAACCTCTCATGTAGCCTTCAAACCTACTAAAGGTCTGTTTTGCATATTAGATTTTCTCGATTAGTAAATACTTTTGAATGTAAGGTCAGAGTTTTCATTTTGAGATGCAGCTCATGACAACAATCACAACGACAGCGGAGAGTTTTAAGAGAAACAGAGATAATGAGTGTGTTTAACGTCACTGCGCATAAAATCACTAAATATTGTACAGTTTGTCTTGGAAACCTGATGAACAGGGATGTTTTGGCTCTGACGTGTACATAAAATACATAATACGATTACATAGTATGGTTGTTTGAACAATGCTTCTGTACGCGCATGCAAAATCATGTGTCAAGTAAAAACCAGACTCCTGTGATTCGCATCAGGACGCATCACACCATCACGACGTGGATTATTTTCCTATAACAACACAACACTATCCACTACACTGCCGAGTCAGTGCAAGGAATATTCCTTTGGTTTTTAATCACTTACATTACACATACGTATGTTACTGACGTCATAAAATGGTCAAATGATGGAAAATTCATCATGTCCATTTGGGGTTGTTTGCCCCAAAACTTTGGGAACTCCTGTGCTGAGTGGTTTAGACTTTGTGATCTTGTGAATCAGTATCCTGAGGCAGGCCTGCTGTTACTCCTGAGGATCACTTCCAGCTCAGCTTACACTGCCAGATAACATTAGGAATGATAACTCAGGAACTGTTTTTAAAGCCAGATTAAAATCATACTTGTGTGGCCTGGACTATCTGTATTTATATAATCTTTTATTTATACATTATTTTACATGATTTATAGTCATTTTCTCAGTTTTATAGTTCTCAAGCAAGCAGACTATTAAAGAAGCTGACACAGATATAAGGAACAACGGCGACTGTGTTTCCACCAGTTGATCAGAAACAAGTGAAAGGAAGAACAGAAAGAGCCTCAGCGACTACTGGAGCTGGAGTTTGTGCTTGTGCTCAGAGGTGTGACATGGGAGTGGCAGCACAATGCTAGGACTTGCAAAAAGATTTTGCCTCTAGAACCAAACTAGGCCTTTTTATTAGGGCTCAGTTAAAGACGCACTGCACTAAAACGCGATGGTGTATTAATTATATATGTACAGTGATGTGTAGATGTAGATCTCCTCACAGCTCCCAGTTCAGTCCTGAGCTCAGCTTACTGACTGCGTGGAGTTTTTCCCCATGTCACCGTGGGTTTACTCTGGGTTCTCTGGTTTCCTCGCAAAAGTAGGTTAACTGGCATCTCAGTAAGAGTGTGTGTGTGTGTGTGTGTGTGTGTGTGTGTGCGCGCATGGTGCCCTGCGATGGACTGGTGTCCCATCCGGGGTGTATTCCTGCCGAGATGGACTCCATGACCAGGATAATGAGGTTACTGAAGATGAATGAGTTAATTAATCTGGAGACGTAGTGACTAATAAAATTAATTGCAGCTTTTCCCCAAAAGGATGATTCTCTTAAATTGAAACAATCAGACTGTGCATACTATATGGCCAAAAGTATGTGCACCCCTAACCATCACACCCATATGTGGTTCTTCTCCAAACTGTTACCACAAAGTTTAAACCACACAATTATATAGAACGTCTCTGTGTGCTGTAGCTTTACAGTTTCCCTTCACTGGAACTAAGAGACTGAAACCTGTTCCAGCATGACAATGCCCCTGTGCACAAAGCGAGCTCCATGAAGACATGGTGTGTGAAGGTTGGAGTGGAAGAACTCAAGTGTCCTGCACAGAGCCCTGACCTCAACCCCACTGAACACCTTTGGGATGAACTGGAATTGGAGACTCCTTACCCAACATCAGCGCCTGACCTCACTAATGCTCTTGTAGCTGAATGAACACAAATCCCCACAGCCACACTCCAACATCTAGTGGAAAGCTTCCCAGAAGAGTGGAGCTTATTATAATAGCAACTCCATGTTAATGCCCGTGGTTTAGCGAAAGGCACATATGGGTGTGATGGTCAGGGGTGCACATACTTTTGGCCGTGTAGTGTAAGACAGGGATTAGTAATAATTAGGAGCAGGATATACTTACTTTTGCTGCCAAGTCTGTGAATCTCATTCACAAGGAGGGTGATTTCATGATCCACGTCCATTTTTATTTCCCACTAAAAAAAAAAAGAAAATGCATTTCAGTAGATTTACCAAGTGCTTTGAAGCTGTGTGTGCTGAAAGGTATCATTTACAAAAATGAGTCACACCTTTATTAATCATTCATAAAAAGTCTGACTTATTGAGGTGCAGATGTTAATGTTAACACAGTGCATTTCTGTGTGAACTCCATACACTCCTCTGATCTGTGGGGTGTAAAAGAGCACAAACCTGCAGCCAAGCACAGATTACACACGCGATTTGAGTTGGGATTGCAGAGTATAATTACAGCTAACAATCAGTCAGTCAATCAATCAGTCAGTCAGTCAGTCAGTCAGTCAATCAATCAATCAGTCAATCAACCAGTCAGTCAGTCAATCAATCAATCAACCAGTCAATCAATCAATCAATCAATCAATCAGTCAGTCAATCAGTCAGTCAGTCAGTCAGTCAGTCAATCAATCAATCAATCAGTCAATCAATCAATCAGTCAGTCAGTCAGTCAGTCAGTGCATGCAGTCTGCAGGTTGTGTGCCTTTGCTGTAAATGCTATAAAGCTGTTAGGATTCACGTGCACATGATCACTGAGCTGCTGAACCCGGAAGTGGCTCCGGTTTAAAAACAAATCAAATCAAAACAAAACAAAACAAAAAAGCGAGTGAATTAGAAAGAAACATGGTTATCTATCGTACAGTTATATTTACGACATGCACACAGGCTGTTTATCTGCAGCTCTAACCAGGCAAATACCGGCTGTACACACACACACACACACACACACACACACACATAAAACGTGTATTAATAAAATTGTCTCTGTCCTTATCACAGTGAAGCTGACAGGAGTGGAGAAGGGAGAGGTGAGGTGGAGACCCTCCCTGGCTTACCGAGATGGAGCTCACTGCAGCTGGAGCTCTCACACACACTCTGCTCACACTCAACAACACCATAAAAGGAGCTCCATAGATTCTGGAGCTGGTGATGACGTCACACACACACACACACACACACACACACACACACACACACACACACGCAAGAATAAAAAAAATAATAATGTTCCATGTTCCTGTATATGGAACATTACTTTTTTATTCTTATCACTTATTCCTAAATTTAACCCTCTGATGTTAGAAATTAATTTAATTATATACTTAAATCTCTCAGACTCACTACTGAAATATTATGACTGTTTTGTAGGTAACCTTTGTTGTATTTGTTTTTTTGTTTTTTTGTTTTTTTTTGTAAGTTATTTTATTATTACTGCTGTTGTTATTATTCTTATTATTAATTTTTTTTTCTAAACTTTGAAGATTTTTGCATACTTGTTTGTCTCTGTTTAATTTTAATTTCTGTAAGTTCAATAATAAGATGGTTGTAATGAAAGAGGAAAAAAGGTCACTCATATAGCTGCTATAGTAATAATAATAATAATAATAATAATAATAATAATTGTACATTTATTTTAGATCATGTCTGTAGCTTCCCCCATGTGGTGCAGTGGATGTATTTGGCCGCTAGATGGCACAATCTGTGTTGGCTACAAGCGAATGTTTCTTTTTACCAGTGCTGAAGGGTTGCCAGATTGTATTTGTATTAAAATAAATACACTAGATGGCCAAAAGTTATCATCACACCCATATGTGCTTGTTGAACGTCTCATTCCAGATTTATTCCCCTTGCTGTTATAATGAGCTCCACTCTTCTGGGAAGCTTTCCACTAGATGTTGGAGCGTGGCTGTGGGGATTTGTGTTCATTCAGCTACAAGAGCATTAGTGAGGTCAATATGACAACAAGTGTTGGCTGTGCCGTATCAGTCACATATCAGTCACATATCAGTAACATATCATTAATATATCATTAATATATCATTAATATATCATTAACATATCAGTCACATTCATTACGCTGAATAAAAGTTACGTCTTTATTTTTTAGCCAAAAGACAGCATGTAGGTTTTGCTGAAAACAATACTGGCCCAAGCACATTTTAGTCTCAAAAGCCAAACTGCTATTCACACGACTGCTTGATAATCAGTCCCATGTACTTACGTGCATTTTTTATAATCTTTCTATAATAGCTAAAGCAGTAGTGAACAATATCATGATATGATGTAGATGAAGTAGAGAGAAGGTTAAAGTGCACAGGTCATGGAAAACCAACACTTTCTTGCTTTTTTTTTTTTTTTTTTTTACAATAAGAGGTTAATGTACAATGTAAACATTATCAAATTTTCATTCACTCTCATTTCACACATCACAGCTGTTCAGTCCATAGCCGTGTAGACCTGCTCGTTAACGCAGAAGTAATAATGAACGTTTCATCTTAGACGAGATTTTTACTGAAGTGCAATAAGAGCAGCCATCAGAACAGAGGCCATGTAGCACACATCAGTCTAGAAAGCCACAGCACTAAACCAGTCTAATTCTAAAGGATAAAGAGAAATTGGGAAATGATCATGTAAATAAAACCACACATTATAGCACTGTAAGTGGACATTAGGGGAAAATAAGCACAGGCACTTTAACCTGCTAAACATATTCCACTAATCAGCTAATTATACAATCAAAACATACTTCACTTGATTAGAAATGCCAGTGAAAATGCAGAAAAGTCAGTTCCACATTAAACTGTGTTAAAGAACAGTGTGTATGTAACTCATGACTTCAGTGTAAAAGCACAGAAACACACAGTGACACACACACGTCCATCAGACTCCGGTTGCACCACATGATATTTTCAAGATCACTCAGATTTAACAGGCCTAAGCATAACATATTATTAAAACTCTTTATAAAAGTTATAAAGCAAATATAGATATTTATTTATTTATTTATTTATTTATTTATTTATTTTGCAGTCATACCACATGACGTTGATATGTTGCTATGACAACAACATAACGTCAGGTGAAAATTCTCCCAGTCTGATTTAGCCTCACAAACACATCAGACTAAGCTAAGTGGAATTCTTGCACCGGAAGTAGGAGACGTGTGGGAGAAAATCCTGATTCCCGGGCAGGAAGTGTAACCCGGAAGGTAAACAGCAGGACCACGCGTCACTTCCGGACCTGCACCAACATGGCGGCCCCCGGCAGCGGCGGTGCCTGTAAACGCCTGGTGCAGTATGTGGTGGTGCGGGCGGATCTGCTGCGCGGCTTGTCGTGGCCGCTGGGAGCGGTGATCACGCAGGCCTGTCACGCCGCCACCGCCGCCATCCACGTGACCTACAGCGACCCGGACACGCAGGAATACCTGGCTGAGCTGGACAGCATGCACAAAGTGGTGCTGCAGGTGCGTGAGCTCACCGCAGCATAACCGCATTATTCTTATTATTCTTATTCTCCTGTAAAGCAGGGAACCGCATCCCGCGCCTCAGTCATAGCAAGTGAGAGCTGGTGGGAAATTCCACTTTACTGTCGGTTTAACCCGGAAACAAACTCCATCTGCAACACACTGCGCCTTCACAGCTACACAAGTTCACATCTACTGGAACTCCTGCACACCAGCGACCGTGTGTATAGGAGTGTGTGTGAGTGTGTGTGTGTGTGTGTGTCAGTGTGTGTGTATAGGGGTGTGTGTGAGTGTGTGTCAGTGTACAGGAGTGTGTGAGTGTATAGGAGTGTATATGAGTGTGTGAGTGTGTATGTGAGTGTGTATGTGAGTGTATGAGTGAGTGTGTGCGTGAGTGTATATACACACTGTATGAGGACTTCATAATAGGGGTTTAAAGTGAAACCAGAATGTCTCTGATGCCCTCTAGTGGCTGTCTGCAGTACAGCGTTTAACCCCGCCCTAACCCCGCCCTAACCCCGCCCACTCCCATGTTAGTGAATCGGAAAGGAGCCAAACTTCCATTTTAAAGTTACTTCATCTCAACAAAGTTCAGTTAACGCTGATATCTTTTTTGTGATAAATACGTTTTATACGAGTTTTATACGAGTTATCTGATGATAAATAAAAGGGCGGGGTTGATGAGGTGATTGACAGTTTGACAGTCCGGGTATGTCCCGTATGCTGCTCATTTTGATGCCTAAGCTAGCTCATTATACTCATATTATAACTAGCAAACCAACATGAGTGAACAAAGTGATGCTATAAACCAAGTTAGCGAACACTAGCTGAATGTACTGACTGTATGAGGTTAGCTAACGCTGGACGTCGCTTGGTAAGGTTAGCCAGTCTCTCCTTTTCACACAAACTGCACTGAGAGAACGAGCCGAGGATACAAGAGCACTTCTCCATTCAGATGGTAGCTTACTGCAGGTATCAGAGCCAGATGAACTTCATGCAGAGCGGAGATTTTTTCCCCTAACTAAATATATAATCACTGTCCACTTTAATAGGAACACCTGTACAGTCATGCAGTTATCTAATCAGTCAATCATGTGGCAGCAGCACAGAGCATAAACTCATGCAGATACACGTCAAGCGCTTCAGTTAATGTTCACATCAAACATCAGAATGAAGAAAAAGTGTGATCTCTGGGACTTTAACTGTGGCCTGGTTATTGGGCTGGTTTAAAAATAATCATCACATGGTCTTTTTCTAGTCTTCAGCTGTCCAGTTTCTGTGAGTCTGTGCCCGTGAGAGCCTCAGATTCCTGTTCTTGGCTGACAGGAGAGGAACCTGATGTGGTCTTCTGCTGTTGTAGTTCATCATCCACCTCAAGGTTTGATGTGTTGTCTGTTCTGAGATGCTTTTCTGCTCACCACGGTTGCAAAGAGTGCTTATGTGAATTACGACAGACCGACAGGCTGATCAGTAAGGTGTTTCAGCTGCAGATCCTCCGCTCACAGGATGGTTTTTGTTTTTCGCACCATTCTGTGTAAACTCTAGAGACTGTTGTGTGTGAAAATCCCAGCAGGAGATCAGCAGTTTCTGAAAAACTCAAACCAGCCCATCTGGTACCAACACCCATGTCAGAGTTAAAGTCCCAGAGATCACACTTTTTCTTCATTCTGATGTTTGATGTGAACATTAACTGAAGCTCTTGTCCTGTATCTGCATGATTTAATGCTCTGTGCTGCTGCCACCTGATTGGCTGATTCGATAACTGCAGGAATGTACAGGTGTTCCTATTAAAGTGGACAGTGAGTGTAGGTTGTGTTGAGTGTAAATGTCGACTGTTTTTTATCAGTATACCTTACACCAGCTACTTATATTACGTTGATTAAAATGATGGAATAATGTCAAACACGTGAACGCTGCTCTGATGTGCATCATTTTGTCACAGGATCATGACTTTATTCTCGAAATCCTGTATTTTATTTTGTATTTCTGTTCAGCACACACTGGGGAATTTACTGCGATAGTGAAGGATGATCTACTTTGCATCATGTTTAGCTGCTTATAATAAAATGAGCAAACAGCACAGCAGTGACTCATCACCATCAGTCAGTACAATACTGTACAGATAGAAACATTCTGTATCGTTCATTCACAAGCCTTGTTTGGTCCTTTAGGCGGCAGATGAAGCGAGTCTGACTCATTTATCCACGACGCTCAGTGAAAACGGCATCGTGCACAAGCTGTGGGTGGAGCAGCCGGAGAACATTCCCACTTGCCTGGCCTTGAAGCCTTACCCGAAAGAGACTGTACAGCATTTTCTTAAAAAGTTCAAGCTTTTCAAATGAGTGGAAGAGACACAATATCTCTGCTTCGTTTCTTTACACATGTACGCTTGGGTTTCACTGTGTGAACAGAACATCACTGAAAATTAATAAAAACTAATTAATGTCACTGTATGTTGCTTTGAATTCATAATCAAGACCCTATTGCATACCACAATAACAACAAAAACACTTGGACCAGTTTTATGTAAGAAAGAATGAGTGAATGAGGTAAATGTTTTATAGTTCCAGCTTGATTACACACACAGACAGGAGCTTCTGTTTCCTGCGAGTTTCCTGCGAGTCCATGGTGGAGACGGGACAGAACGAAAACGAGGCTGTTCCTAAATCAGAAAGCCTGCTGAGATTTATAAGATATTTATTTAAAAAGAAAAGAAAAGTGGAGTTTCCTACAAACGTAATGAATGATAAGAAGGAGGACAGGATCAGAATTCGACACTTTTACATGGTGCTTTTATTGCAATGTGTTGCATTCTCACATTCATGGATGTTATAGAGATTTGTTAGTCAAAGCATCACTTCCTTCAAGGTCTGCATCATCACCTTAGACAAGCAACAGAAGGGGCCATATGCACAAGAGGTGTGTGTGTATGTGTGTGTATGCATACATGTGTAAACTTGAACTATTTCAGTTTGAGCAGCCACATATTTTCCATGAAATGGACAAGAGAAATAAGACTGAAGTAGATGAGGAAAACAACAACAACAACTACAACAACTACAACACAGTTTGCAGCCCACAGGACGGACCTGCAGCTGCTGGACCCAGCATGTGACTGATTGTCTACAACGTCCTAAGAAAGGTACAATTTTTTTCCAGACACTCCTGGACAGAAGGAACGAAAAAATAAACAAAACTAAAACAAACAAACAAACAAACAAAAAAAAAAGAAAAAAAAATCATGCTAACATGCAGAATTCTCCCAGACACATATTCATTCATTCATTCATTTCATTCACTCACTCATTCACTCAATGTCCCAACGCAGCTGCAGTGATGCCTCTCGAGGGGAAAAGATTTCACAAGTATCATACAAACTGGACAAAATGAATAAAATGTATATAGTTATATATATTTATACTTATTTATATTAATTTTACAGTTGAAAAGTGGAACCTTACTTTGAGTGATCAGTGCCGTTTCAGCAGAGTTTATGCCACTGCAACCAACATCCATATTAATTATTAATAAGGCAGCAAAAAGATCTCGGTCAAACAGTAGCGCCTACAAAGTGATAGAGTAGAGAGGTGAAACGTGAAGGAGATGCGTGCTGGACGAAAGCGCTTACACAACAACCACAACCACAACAGGTTATTACGGCTTGGCACAGTAGGGGCCTGGATCACAGCTCAGTGTGATGCGACAGGAAAAGCAGAGAGGTCTGAGGAATGTCTTCAGAAGTGAAAGGTGTGAATGTAAGCACATGAAGGGAAAGGGAGAAGTGGATCACCTGAAGAACATTGGCATAGTTTGAAAAAACTTTAGACTCTGCAGCAATTACGAGAAGTAGACGTAAACGTAGCGGAAAGTGAGGTTACCCTGCTCGCTCGCTGATGAAGGATGAGGGGCTACGGCCAAGCTCTCTCTGAAGAACCTGAGAAAGTTCCAAGTCTGACATCAAAAAGCAAAAGGACGCTGTACTCCAATACATTCAGGGGACAGTTGTAGTTACTCATGTCAAAGGTCTGTGACTTGGGTTTTTTTTTTTTGTTTTTTTTTTTTCTTCTAACGATGGCCTCTTTCCTTTGAATTGAATTATAAAGTGCAAAACTAGATTGTATTCCTTGCAAATTCCTGGAACGTTTTTTTTTTTTTTTTGAGTAAAAAAATCATGTAAAATACAGCAAACATGTCTTCTTACAAAGGTCGATATAAGAAAATCTTTGTCAACAAGAAAAATCCACAAACAAGAGGAGCAGTCCCTCTGTGCAGAAAATATATACAACAGGCACCTCAATTTTGGTATAAAGAATTTAGCTAAATAAAGTCAAAGATTTAAGAATACTTGCATCAGTGTGGATTTTTTTTTTAGCCCAAAACCATGTTTCAAACCATAAATCAGGTATTTCTGTGAGCTGAAAACAAACAAACAAAACAAAACCACTTGAACATCTGAATCAGAAATGAGAATCGGGTCTCGGTTAAGGTGCATAGCTAGCTGTAGTACATTTCTCTTCCTGAAAACAGTGATTACATGTCGTCCCCGAAAAACATTTCTGTGTTGTGTGAGTATGACAGGCTTGTAAAAATTCTGTAAGGATAGAAATACCAGGCAAAAAAAAAAAAAAAAAAAAAAAAACACTAAGAAAGAAAACCCCAGAAACCAGCACACACTGTGCTACAGAGCGGTAGTGTTACCAATAAACTAAGCTAAACTACGTGATGTCTAGTGAAGAGAAACGATGCTACATTAATTCTATCCAATTGCATGAGCTTTGCATATAAGATTTTTTTCATGATACTCGAAGCTTTGGTCATTATTCCTTGGGAAAAAAAAAACTCGTGGCAAATGAAATCTGAAATACCTGAGCACCGTTCACCTCAAACCAAGGTTCCACTTCCTCAGAGCTGTTTAAACCTTTGACGGAAAATTAAATAATATGGCCTTTTTCTTTACTTTTTTTTTTTTCTTTTTTTTTTTCTTTTTTAAATTAACCCGTACAAAAGCCAGACCATGCTGCTTCTCTCTCAGTAAAGTCACATTCAGCAGTCGCTAAAACCATTCTCACATAAAAGATCTGAACACCCAAAGGAAAGATGCAGGTATATGTTTAAAAAAAAAAAAAAAAAAATTAAAAATTTTTTAAAAAATTAAAAAAAAAAAGAAAATAAGAAAAAACATCAGGACGTTTCCATTTTTAAACATCTGATATACAGTATTAACCACACATAGATACTTTCAGACAGTCATACACATCCCGAAAAAAAGAGAAAAAATGGAAGAAAGTAGTTATTACCACAAACTTGGAGCACTACAATATTGTTGACTCAGAACAAATACATATTCACATTTGTCTGTTATTTACACGATAAACCATTGTACCTTGGAGTGGAACTGACCAAGAGCCATTTATTACAGAATTATTAAAGAGTAAGCCATTGTTAATAGGCACTGCATTCTAACCTGGTGTTTTTGGCATCTCAGAAATGGTGTGAACAGGGCTTTGTTAAAAGGGTAAGAAAAAAAAAAAGTACCTGATTAACTGGCACATAACATCTAAAGTCTTCATTGTACAGGAACGTCTGTCCAAATATCTGAACCACGCCAGAACAGGTCACTCCTAATCACATCCTGTAAGGTTTGAACATAGCCAATCCTTTTTTATTTTCACGTGGGACGGTACGTCTAATGTACTAATGCACTGTAAACCTGTTGTGTAATTCGTTTGTAATGTGTATGTACATTTATATCAAAAAGTGGCTCAGGAAAGGCCTCGCTGTTTCACCAACATGCAAGCTGTAAGAAGCAGGCAGTTCATCTTGGTGTGGGATTGAGCTAAAAAAAAAAAATAATAATAAAACAATAATAATAATAATAAAAAAAAGAGCCATTCTTTGAATACACAGCACACGCACGAAAACACACCACTGAAAAGTACACAGAGCGATATACAAATCAGAGAACGTTGTTTTGTGTAGGATGAGGAGTCGGAGGTCGGGGTGGTAGATGGTCATGCACTTTTAGTGAAATACCTTTTATGTATGTACATGGCGAGACAAATTTGGACCATACGTTTATATATATATATATATCTATATCTATATTCTCTATCTGATAAACCCTTTTTCTCGCCGCCAAATTCATCTGACTTCCTCTGAACACAGATTCTCAGGTCAACAAATTCTTGCCTCTGCATATAATTGATCGTTATTGCATGCGATCACATTTGCTGAAGTCCAAAACAGAACGCTGGCTATGTGCTTCACTGTAATGAGGAGTCTTAAAAAAAGAAAAAAAAACAGGACAGGGAGGACAAGAGGAGGAAGCGAATGAGGCGAGGACAATGCTGATGAAGAACAGTGTCTGACTGGGCAAACAGTAGTCACATGAGCAGTCAAAGAGCTGGAGGACGCAGTCAGCGGCGCGTGCGAGAGACAACGCCTCGTCCTTACAGAGCCAGAAATAAGCAACTTGGGATTTCTAGACTGTCTATGAACACAAAGCAATAGTAAACTCCACTGAATTATCAAAATCAGTTTAGATAATTTAAGCTTCATTATGTTATCATGTACTATACAATAGAATTTGGGGATTGTAACATATACTGGGGTGCCAGAAAACACAACGCATACCAATATCAATCAGAAAAAAATTATATATATATATATATATATATATATATATATCTATTTTTTTGCAAGACCTCTCCTTTCCCTTTCCTTCATGAACAACTTGAGAGCTAGACACCTCCCCAGGAAATATTCAGCTGTGTTACTTAGTACATACAATTTTTTTGATTTCAAACATTATTCTTTTAAAATAAGAAAAAAAAAATACATATTCTCAAAGCTATAAAAGAAGAGAGCCAGTTTGAAACCCATGACGTCAATGCATTCAAATGAAAGTTGGTTGTAGAGTGATTCAACAATGTTTTTCAAAAACAAAATTAGAAAGTGTGAGCTTGTCCTGACCTTTGTCCGCTTTTGTGCTGTACAATAATACCAACCTGCACAATACACATGGCAAACAACACTGATAGGCTGATGCGACCCTAAAGTGGCTCGTATTCACAGCTGCTGAGAGGTGGGGTGGAGGGACGTTCAGGACGTTTATTTATTTATTTCTTTTTAAAAATGTCTGCCGTTTTAAAACGAGTTCTCCCAGGAAAGCTTGTAGCAGATGTGAGATGTTTCTTCTCCCAACCTGGCAATGCTTGTTCTGACAAAACAGGCGATGAAAGAAAATAATAAAACTCATCAGGTAATAGAGAAAGAGAAAGAGAGAGAGAGAGAGAGAGAGAAAACAAAACATCGGGAAACTCTCCCCCCATCATCTGAGGAGAGCTTATCAGTCACAGATCCAGCTGAAACTGAGCTGTCCAGTGCGGAGAGAACCTTAACACTCCCAAGCGTTGTCCCGTTGACCGAGGCTCATGTGGATCGCTGCAGCAGAACCGTGGCAAACGCCTGCCCCAGTTTCCAAGCTGCCCAGTCTCCAAGAAGCACTGCGCCGATGGCCCAGTTAGGGATGTCAGCTGGCGAGAAAGCAGCAGGTCCTTTTACAGAACTTGGCAAATTTCTGGAACGTGATCATTGTATTCACTTGTTTTGACCCCTACTGAGGAAGCAGACTTTGAAAAGTAGGTGACCAGGAATGAGCACTGCTTTAGCTGTCTAACAGGTTGCAAAATGCCATTAGCCTGGGCCCACAGATCCCGAGCCCAGCAGGTATTCCCCATACAGAAACCGAAAGGTGATGAATAGAAACTCTGACGTTGTTGGGGACGTCTACACAGGTGTGTGTTAGGGGTCACTCAGTCAGGAGCTGCTGTAAGAGGCTCTTCTGCTGCGACTGGGAAGTGCTGGTGCTGCTCTGGGGCTTCTGGTGCCCTACTTGCCCTGGCTGGTTCAGGTAGGAGTCACTCCCCACTAGGTTTACTGTGCACTGGACGTCGGCAAACACTTGAACCTGCTGTACCTGGTTTGAAAGAAAAGAAAAAGACATGAACTCCAGGGCTGCAATTTCAAACTTCTGACCAATTTGGTGTTCCTTAGTTTCTTAAATCCACATACTAATACTTTTTTCATATTCCAAAGGGACACGTTCCATCTGAAAACACGTTTCCTGCCCATGTCAGTATGGCAGAGTACAAGTTTCAAGTGCTCACCTGATCATTACACATAGAGCTGACGTTACCAAGGTTGTTGTTGCCAATGCCAACTGGTGGTCCAATCGGAGGTAGTGAACCCGCAGCTCCTGAGCCCCCGGCCATGGAGACAGTGATGCTCATGTTGTTGTACACACCCTGCTGGCCAAAAGTCTGCGAGCTAGTCTGGCCAGGTTGATTATATAGACTACCAAAACAAAACAAAACAAACGACACTGCAAATGTAGCATAAAAACATCTTTGGGCATTTTTGCACAACAAAAACACACATTTTAATTGATTAATACTTGACGAAAAAACAATCCAGTCTGCGCGAATGTCACTGCCATAATCACGTCTTTAGGGGTCCAAGCACTCGTCTGGGACACTATAGTTTTTGTTAGGATTTTTCTTTGTATTATTAATCTGATTCTCCACTGAAACGAATTGTGCAGACCGAACCATACGTTGTACTGGACGTGAAACTTGGTCAGCAGGTTGTACTCCATCCCGCTACTCAAGCGAGCGATGAGCCTGATCTTTTTTCCTCTTGGCTTCACCCGAATTCAGCTACACTCCGCCCACTGATTTCTGTAATGATGGATTTTTCATCTATACTATAATTCCATCATTATTCTATGTAACTTGGCAAGAACTAGTCACTAATTCTGGGCGCGTTCTGGGAAGAGTGCTTGGTCCCGTTTCCTTACATGTGAACGTGTGTGTGTGCATGATCTCCCGATCAGACTGTATTCCCACCTCTTGCCCAGTGTTACCAGGATACTCACCAGATCCACAGTAGTTAATGATGATGAATGAATGAATGAGGTCGTAGCCTGTGTGTAATGGCCTTTACAGCTGTAAAAACTAGTAATGCACAAATCCTAGAAAGTCAGTGAGATGAACCACTCTCTATTTCTAGATGTTAGCCTTACCTGTTAGTCACGCCACCTTGCCAGTTCTTCATGTCGGGTGACTGATAACCAGGTGGGGGCTGGGTCTGCTGGAGCAGAGGACTCTGGGAGGTGGGGTTCTGTGGTGACAGCAAGGGGCTGGTGGGGCTGAGTTCAGGGGGGAATGATGGATCTCCTTGCTGGACCATACCTTTAAGAATAATTTCACTGGTATAAGACTTTAGAAGACTTTAGTAGCAGGAAAACAATGTTCTCATAGTAGCTTCCGTGTGATTCCTACTCGTGTGTATTAAGTACAAAGTCAGGTCAACTAATGCACAACTCAAAATGACCTGGAAGATTCAAAACTTGTTAATGTTTGGGGGCTAAAACCTACCTGCACCCCCGAACTGCTGGAAGAGTCCCTGCTGAACAGGAGAGTTCACTGGTCCCCCAAACTGCCCCTGCATGCCTCCTATCATGCCTTGGTTTGCCATGGGCAGCCTGGCAGACAGCTTGGGGTCCAGCGGCGTCCCCATGGGGTTGAAGTGGCTGGGTGAGGTAGGGGTGCTTCCAGGGACAGTGTTGTAGCCTGGAGGATAGCCAAACTGCTGCTGTTGCTGTGGCTGCTGAGGGCCTTTGGGGACGCGCTGGGCTCCCATGGGCCCTGGGTTCATTCCCTGCCTCATCATCATGACTTTCTGCTGCAGCAGTTGCCTCTGGCGGTGCTGGAAGCTGTAGAGCTCCCTCTGCCTCTGGGCAAGCATCTGAGCATTGAGTGGGGGCTGAGCGAGAGAACGACAGAGGCGTAAATACAGACAAATAAACACAGTATTAATTGTTTTAACAGGCAATGAAATACCTATTAACACACTAACTACAACTACAACTAAATTACATTAATGAAATAACATTCATATACTGAAATATACAGTAAACTACGTTAAAAACAAACAAAATAGAAATAATCACATAGATAAAAATGGAAGATCTGTATAATATTTTAATTTTCTTAGTAAAAAGCCTGTGGCCTAATGCACACCTGGTGGTCCTGAGTGAAAATACATTTTTGATTAGTCAGATTCGCCACTAAAGCTAACTGCAGACTGAATTTCACAAGGAATGGTATAGACTATAATAAAACTGCATTACAAACAAAATTATTCCAACAGTTTCAAAATTATTCATCAGCTTCAGTTTCACTGCGTACTCATCATGCACTAACCTGTGACGGCATCTGGGGCTGCTGCATGCCTTGCCTTACCCCCATTGCAACAGGTACCCCCTGTGGAAACTGGCTCATGGCTGCCAACCTGTTCTGTAGCTGAAAGAGCGAGAGAGGAAAAACAACAACAGATCAATGAGAGCTGCTAATCACCAGACAAAAGGCAAGCATCGTGCCACAGCATGCTAACACGTACACAAACAATAGGCCTTTTGTTGATCTGTAGCAGAGCAGCTCCATCTCCAGGGAGAGTTTTAGCATCTGTGAGCTGGGATTTTTAATAAGAGTTTCAAGTACATTTAAAAAGCAGAGCATAATGATACAGAACCTTGAAGTGAGTGTGGATATTGTATTTACCAAAAAAACCTCAACAGAGTAATGATTATGCTGCACTTGACATTTCCTTATAAATTGTTAACTCCAAGTAGGTGGATGGAGATCTTTCATCAAAACTTATAAAGACCTGTGGGTTATGTAAATTAGTGAAATGTGGCAGAAGTGTGCATACAGGACTAATATAAATACATATGGTGTAGAAATAAACTAAATGAGGTAGAAACGGTGTGTTGCTGAGGTGTGTAACTACCTGCTGTGGGCCCTGTACCCGCTGCTGAAGCTGCAGCCTCAACTGGTTTGGTGGCAGGCGCATCTGAGTGGGCATCCCCGGGGCCCGGTTCATTCCAGGCCGCATCGGGTTCATTCCAACGTTGCTCGGGAAGGGTACGCGCGACGCCCCGAAGCTCATACCTTGTGGCGTGCTCATCTCAGCCGGGAACTGTGAGGGAGAGGTGGGGAACTGGGACGGGTAGCTAGGCACGGGGGCGGATGGCTGAGGCTGGGTGAAACGCTGAGTGATTTGATCCAGGCAGCCACTCTAGAGAGGACAGTCAGTCAGTCAGGATGGTGATGTCAGCCTGCTCGGATTAGAAGAAGAAGAAGAAAAAAAAAAAAGGTGGCACTGCTTACCTGGACGATCTTGTCGATGCCCAGTGCCCGGTCCAGCTCAGCAAGCTCACTTTCATCTGTGCCACTCAGGAAAGACAAGAGCTGCTCGAGCAGGGCCTTCTCATCGTTGCGAGCTTCCGGAGTGGTGGGCGGGATTAGCATCTCATCCAGGGGACACGGAACACACTGCCTGAGATAGGATGAGGCAAAGAAGAGTGAACTGGTGTACGAGAGTGAGTATTTTCACAAGCACAAAAAAAAAAAAACAATCTGATGGATGAATTATTGCAAAAGTCAGTTAACACTTAAGTAATCTAATAATGTGAAGACTCCCAGTCTACAGGAGTCTCTCAATAATCACATTTCTTTCTAAAGACAACGTATATGCAGCGCTTCACTGTTTTACAGTCTGCCAACAAACCAACTGAGAAAGAAGGATCTGAAGTAAAATTTAAACAAAGCTGTAATCCAGATATAGGAGACTGTGATATGCTGTTACATGAGCACTTGAACTGAATGAGCAGTGCTCAGGGCTTTTCTACTTTATACTTATCCATAGTCAGGCCAGTAGTTCACCACAGACACTCACTCTTGAGGTGAGGACAGAGGAGCATGTGCATGGCTTCCCAGAGTGCCATCAAATGCCATGGATTCAGCCAGGGACATGGACTGGAACTGCTGTGACTCAGGGACATCCAGCTTAGTCAGGCCTACATCAATTAAAAAAGCTGGAGTTATTAATAATATAATTCTCATCACACAGGAAATAAACAACAAAACAACAGCCAACTATTAAAAAAAAAATAAAAAAAAATAATAAAGAACAGGTCCAAGAAATCCTAACTGGCAGAAGTCCAGACCTGTGTTGGTGTTGAATATGGTGATGCTGGTGGGGTCACTGAAGGGGCTGCTGCTCTCTTTGGGTAGCTGAAAGGGGTCAGCCTGCCCCAGTACCTGACCTGGACCCGGAACCGGACCCGGACCCTGACCCTGAGCCTGGGTGGGTGTGGAGGGACTGCAGAAGTCAAAGGGAGACTGACTCTGGAGACTAGAGCCATCGGGGAACACTGCACACATAAAAGCACCTTCAGTGTTCAAGTCAGGAAGAAAAGTGTTTCACACAAAACTAGAGAATTATAGTCACTTTCATAAAAAATAAAATAACTGCATGTGCTATTCTATTTAAATACAAACAAGTGTAGACTAAACCTAATGGTTTGTCTAGTGTAGTGACTTTCGCTGTCTAATTCCACACGTCTACAGTGAGGAAGAATAAGTGTTCACACACTTTTGTTTTTGTTATTTAATATACTTCCAGTGCGTATATTTGTTTTGTCCTAACACTTTTTCCCCCTATCAGTTTCATTTTTTAAACTTATCTTTGTTTATGCTTATGAATGTATAAACATATCCTTTTTTTTTTTCATATTTATAAGTACAAAGTCATAAGGCATTATAAGCGTAAATCTGAAGCGGATAAACAGACTGGAAGTAACAAAAAAAACCTAAAGTGTCTGAACATTTATTTCTCCTCACTGTACACGGCGTGTCAGATTGTTTGAGCAGAAATTAATCATGCTGTTTGCACTATTTATAGTATTGTGTACGTTTCTCCTGTAGTGTTTTCTACACTGCACCACTGGCCAAGAACAAACAACAGGAAATACTTCACAAAGACATACACATTTTTAAAAGCTAACTATATGGATTTGCAGTTTAAGTGATGTTTTTGTTTGTGTGTTGCTGTTTGGCAGTATGAGGCAGCCTCACCACGGCTCGGTGTTCCCGGCGGTTCATGTTTCACACTCACTCCTATGGGAACGCTGTCACCACCCTGCTGGGGCAGCCCCGGCTCGTCCACCGACTTTTCACCCCCAGGCCTGAGGCTGGGCAGTAACTGGTTCAATGTATGCAGATCAGCACTGGGAAACTGTTACACATACATGCACAGACGTACACAAACACAAAAGGAAGGGGAATGGGAGAGCAAAGGTTAGCCAACATCAGAGTGCACTGCAGTGTCTATTAGCAGCAGTGGGGTAAAGTTCAAGTGAACACTGCAGAGTTTAGATGAATATACCTACATCTATCTCCCCCTGTAACACCTCTTACTTACTAACATTCTATCTGAGGAATTTTACACACACGCACAGACACATGGCTTCTATAGTGGGACTATAATCCATCCGCTATCCATCTTTATATATGATTTATATTATACAATTTGTTCATAACTTTGTTCTTTCAACCAAAATATTGGCAAATTGAAGAAGTAGTAATTTTTTAAAGAAAATAATAAGACTATAAATTATAGTGAAGGTGTATTTCACAGTTCAGAACATTTGCATAACAGCAATCCAACATGCAATAGAAAATGGCGTGTGAAGGACAAAGGCTCTCCCTATGCACAAAGAGTGTAGCAGTTCATACCGCAGTGGGCTTATCGCTGGATTTGGATGAGCATGTGACTGCCGGAGCAGGAGGAGTAGCA
>NC_069739.1:12416755-12431755 GCF_027358585.1 Pangasianodon hypophthalmus
TACAGTGAGAGTGAGGGTTACAGTGAGGGTTACAGTGAGAGTGAGGGTTACAGTGAGAGTGAGGGTTACAGTGAGAGTGAGGGTTACAGTGAGGGTTACAGTGAGGGTTACAGTGAGAGTGAGGGTTACAGTGAGGGTTACAGTGAGGGTTACAGTGAGAGTGAGGGTGAGAGTGAGGGTTACAGTGAGGGTTACAGTGAGAGTTACAGTGAGGGTTACAGTGAGGGTTACAGTGAGAGTTACAGTGAGAGTGAGGGTTACAGTGAGGGTGAGAGTTACAGTGAGGGTTACAGTGAGGGTTACAGTGAGAGTGAGGGTTACAGTGAGAGTGAGGGTTACAGTGAGAGTGAGGGTTACAGTGAGAGTGAGGGTGAGAGTGAGGGTTACAGTGAGGGTTACAGTGAGGGTGAGAGTTACAGTGAGGGTTACAGTGAGGGTTACAGTGAGAGTGAGGGTTACAGTGAGAGTGAGGGTTACAGTGAGAGTGAGGGTTACAGTGAGGGTTACAGTGAGAGTGAGGGTTACAGTGAGAGTGAGGGTTACAGTGAGGGTTACAGTGAGAGTGAGGGTTACAGTGAGGGTTACAGTGAGAGTGAGGGTTACAGTGAGAGTGAGGGTTACAGTGAGGGTTACAGTGAGGGTTACAGTGAGAGTGAGGGTTACAGTGAGGGTTACAGTGAGAGTGAGGGTTACAGTGAGGGTTACAGTGAGAGTGAGGGTTACAGTGAGAGTGAGGGTTACAGTGAGGGTTACAGTGAGAGTGAGGGTTACAGTGAGGGTTACAGTGAGAGTGAGGGTTACAGTGAGAGTGAGGGTTACAGTGAGGGTTACAGTGAGGGTTACAGTGAGAGTGAGGGTTACAGTGAGGGTTACAGTGAGAGTGAGGGTTACAGTGAGGGTTACAGTGAGAGTGAGGGTTACAGTGAGAGTGAGGGTTACAGTGAGGGTTACAGTGAGAGTGAGGGTTACAGTGAGGGTTACAGTGAGAGTGAGGGTTACAGTGAGAGTGAGGGTTACAGTGAGGGTTACAGTGAGAGTGAGGGTTACAGTGAGGGTTACAGTGAGGGTTACAGTGAGGGTTACAGTGAGGGTGACTGCATTAGGACTCGGGAGCCCGGTGGCTGAAGGCCTGTGCAAGGCGAGAGCAGACTGAAAAGCATACCTGTGGGGTCCTGCTTGGTGATGAAGGACTCTGTACTGACAGGAATCTGTGGCACTCGGGGCGCACGGCACGCTATGCATATCAGGCAGCTCTGCAAGTCTGCATCCGAGCGTACACACACGCACATACACACACACACGCACATACACACACACAGTTTGTACAGTCACTATCTTTAAAATGTTCACCATTCTATTATTACTGAAGAGTAACACAGTAAACCAGGCTGTGGTTTATAATTGTACCATTTTTTTGGTCAATTCCAATAAAACAAGCTAGCAAAAAAGCATCTTTTAGTGTGAGAGTGAGTGTGAGAGAGAGAGTGTGTGTGTGTGTGAGAGAGTGTGTGTGAGAGTGCGTGTGTGAGTGTGTGTATGAGTGTGTGTGTGTGAGAGTGTGTGTGTGTGTGAGATTTACCTTCGCCTTCCTCCTGCACTGCTCTGGGCTGAGAGACAGTGAAACACTGCATGTGCTCGTACTGCTGCCGAGCCTCCTGGTTTTCTGCGTCCGCCTCGTCCGGAGGCCTCTTCAGCAGCCTACAGTTAAACGTGTGACTGTTCCTCTGACTGTGCTCCTGCGGCCACGGCACCCCATTGACTGCACACACACACGCGCACACACACACACACACACACACACACACACACACACACACACACACACAGTATAATACAGCATGATGACAGCGCAGCACAGTGACCGTACACAGACACTAACACTGCTCTATAAATCTCTCACCGAGGCTCTTGGGGAGTAGGTTGCGCACAAACTCATTGTGGTCGCCCACGTGCAGGATGCTGTAGACGCTGGAGGTCATCAGCTCTTCCTGGGTGTAACCTAGGTAGTTTGTGACGTTCTCAGATACAAACACAATCCGACCCTCACGGTTGACCACGAAGAAGAAACCGTTCAGGGCCTGGAGGAAAAGAAAAGGAAGGGAAGATTTTGGACAGTGCTCTCCACCACTATCATCGAAACACCAACTTATGAATGGAAGAACGCTGTTCATCCTTCTAGTAGAGCTTCAGACACCTGCAGAATCTCTGCCAAGCTGCAGTGAAGCTGTTCTGGCAGCTCGCGGGGGACTTTATGTGGGATTTTCCTATAATTTGTCACCTGTCTGCTTGTGTGTGTGCATTCAGGTGATATCATTAGAGTGAGTAGGCAGAGTGAAGAGTGAAGACATACACAGGAACAGGCAGAAACACCGCTATCGTTAGGCTGAAAAACACGAGTGCTCTTAGGCCAAGTGAGGAGCGTAACCATCGGCGAGAAACAGACAAGTGGAGACGCATCTATAGTCTGGCACTTCAGTTTTAAACAAAATCCATCACACAACCAAGAACCAAGTTTTGTGTTAAATGTGACACAGTTATGTTTCTGTTTGAATCAACTGCACTTATTTTAGTGGGGATCACTTTTAATCTCATTAAATAAATACATAACACTAATTAAATATGTTAGACTTTAACTATCTAATTGATTTTTGGTAGTGCACAAGGCATTAAAATAAATAAATAAATAAATAAATAGGATGCATATTGTAGAACTGTGTTTTTTTTTACACAAAAATGCAGAAAAACTAAATATATTTTTATTCATTAAAATATTTTAACTGATTGTTTAGTCATAAATTTTCACATCACAGTCTTTTTGCAATATTGAGCAGCTTAACTGCATTTTGTCCATATAATAAAGGCCTACTATAAAGTCATGGTGTATGCGCTGTGGTGCTTTACTTGTGTATTCCAGAACAACCACCAAAAAAAATAAAAAATAAAACCTACAAATGTCACGTACCTCAAGGAGGAGAGGACCGAGAGCCTCCTTCTCCACCATGCCCTGACTGCTGGAGGACACGTCACTCTTCTGCACCTCGTCATCAGGGGACATCAGAGCTACTTTCTCTACGAACACACAGGACACTGCAGCATAATACGTGAACTGCTAACGACTAACACGTAACATTCTCTGTCAGATAGTCACTGTTTGGCTTAGTGACATTTTCCCTTATTTTTAACTGATTATATATACATATACACATATATATATAATATATAGATATAGATAGATATAAATATAGATATATAAACAAAGTATTGAGATTGATTAGATTTGATTTGGGGCATTTCTTCAGTTTTTGTAGTAGTTTCTTCAAGGACAACTACAGCGCACTTGCCTCATACCCATCCGTCTCCTGAAAGCGGAGCAGATTAAAGCAAAACACTAAACAATTCACCTAATGCCCCTCTAGTGCAGTAGCTGTTCTGAACTGAAGCCAACCACAACAAGAACTTCAGTCACTCAAGAAAAAGACTGCAAAGGAAAGCAAAATCCACAATGCTGGTGTTTATGTCCCCGTCAAACTCTAAACCTTATATGATGTGTCAGTGATTATTCTGCAGCCAAGGCGCGCAACCTTGCCATTCGTCTTCCAGATCAAAGCCGTTAGACCGCCACATGAGAACGTGGCCGATTCCAACAGCTGGACAGAGCAGAGGCTCCAATCTGTTTGTTTTGGGTTTTATTCCGAGCAACGACTCCTTGAAGAAGCCTCTAACTTTAGATGCAGGATTTTGTGTGCGTTGCCGTGTGCCATATTTACATACATAATAGCAATGTAGCTTTCCAGTCGAATGTGTGCGAGGCACTCTGCGTCGGCGTTGTGTTGGTAACAGCAGCGTTTAAGAGGGGTCAAAGGCGGAGCAGAAGGGAGACATGCAACAGGACATGCGTTAGCAGCACAAGTGACAAATGGGGTGTGAAGAATGCAAACCAATGGGTTTAACCACGACGAGCTGCAGTGAAGGAGTGGCACCAGGGTTACAGGCTTTCAGTACTGTCCTGCTGAGAGAAACGAAAAACGACAGAGAACACTGACGCTCAGAGAACGCTGACGCTCAGAGAACACTGGCGCTCAGAGAACACTGACGCTCAGAGAACGCTGACGCTCAGAGAACGCTGGCATTCAGAGAACACTGAAACTCAGAGAACACTGACGCTCAGAGAACACTGAAACTCAGAGAACACTGGCATTCAGAGAACACTGACGCTCAGAGAACACTGAAACTCAGAACGCTGACGCTCAGAGAAACTCAGAGAACGCTGAAACTCAGAGAACGCTGAAACTCAGAGAACGCTGACGCTCAGAGAACGCTGACGCTCAGAGAACGCTGGAACTCAGAGAACGCTGGAACTCAGAGAACGCTGGAACTCAGAGAACGCTGACGCTCAGAGAAAACTGGAACTCAGAGAACGCTGGGGCTCAGAGAACGCTGAAACTCAGAGAACGCTGGCATTCAGAGAACGCTGAAACTCAGAGAACGCTGGAACTCAGAACGCTGAAACTCAGAGAACGCTGGAACTCAGAGAACGCTGAAACTCAGAGAACGCTGGAACTCAGAGAACGCTGGCATTCAGAGAACGCTGAAACTCAGAGAACGCTGGAACTCAGAGAACGCTGACACTCAGAGAACGCTGGAACTCAGAGAACGCTGGAACTCAGAGAACGCTGGCGTGCAGAGAACGCTGGAACTCAGAGAACGCTGACGCTCAGAGAACGCTGGCGTGCAGAGAACGCTGGAACTCAGAGAACGCTGGCGTGCAGAGAACGCTGGAACTCAGAGAACGCTGGCGTGCAGAGAACGCTGGAACTCAGAGAACGCTGGAACTCAGAGAACGCTGGAACTCAGAGAACGCTGGAACTCAGAGAACGCTGGAACTCAGAGAACGCTGGAACTCAGAGAACGCTGGCGTGTAGAGAACGCTGGGGTTCTCTGAAAGTTGCAGTGCTGTGGGAACGTACGGTGATGCTGTGTGGATTAGAAACTGCTCAGTGGTCCGTGGCAGGTAGCTGACAGTGGCTTTCCCGTGGCAGCGCTGCAGATGATCTGGGCTGATGTGCTATAAGTGCTATGTGGTGTACAGAAGGTGGTATAATCTTTTCCATGAGCTCTCATATAAACACACAGTCTTTTTTTCCTCATAGATATGTAATGAAAACTAGGCTGCTGATCCAAGCGGGTAGCTTATGTCACCCTTGTGTCACCACTTTGCTGTTTTTCCCTCCTCATCACACACCGTCCAGCCTCTCCCTCCCAGTCAACACACTGACAACACTGCATTTATTAACTCCCCCACGTGTGTGTGAAGGCTCTGCTATGAATTACTCACAGCATTCTAAAGCCGAGTCCGGATATGAAAGTAGAACAAACAAACAAGCTGACCACACAGCCCTAAAGCAAACCTAAGCCTAATTATTCTAAGCAAATAAAGCTAATGTCCACTGGAACCAGTGACTTATCATTTTATATTAGGGATGGACTTCACCTCGCGGGTTTCAGAGGCCATAAGGAACATCCTACACGTCAAGCAAACACACCACAGCTCACAACAGCACAAGAAAAAGCAGTCATGACATTTGTGGCTGATCTACTTCATCTAGCAGCTGTGCTAGCTCTGTCACGAAAAAATAAATAAATAAATAAAAACAAAACATCTACTGCATAATGGTCCGAATATTAGAGTATTCTAAATGCATTATTATTTCATTAATTTAATAAAAGAAAACCAGCAGTAGAGTACAAATCATACTAAATAAATTGTTTAAAACATATGTAACTTGTTTAAATAATGAACTTGTTTACACACTGCATCAGTAACAAGTTTCCCACATGATGAACATGATGACCAAAATGCTTTCTTAACTGATAAAACGATACAGAGGTAACAAAAAATGACAATAAAATTGTTTGTGATTATTAAATTACATTCTAATGACCAAGTGAGTTTTAAATCCACCTTTTTATCAGAGAATATGAATGAAGTGATGAATGACTGAACACAGGGATTAGTGAGGAAGTGACAAACAGCACTGCTTTTCAAACATGCCACACTGAAAGCAACAACATTCTCTACACTGCTCTTCTGTTGTCAGATGTTATAGTCCGTATACACAAACACCCTTTAAGCTACGTTCACACATCGCCAGTGTACAACTGCTTGCTGTAGTCAGCGGGTGGCGCAACTAACATTCCACTTTTGACAACAAATCAGTTTTCTTCCTGCTAAAATTAAACATTCTGGAGGGAGAGAGATTTTATATATAATTCACCAGTGTATATATGCATCATATCATACGAGATGAAGGAGAAGCAGCGTGTGCTCTTTGCCACTGCAGCCGTCTCTCTGCAGCGAAAGCACAAGCGCTGGACTGTCGCAGTCCACGAAACAACCGCCGGACTCGCAGGCAGCCTGGATCACGAGCGCCGATCACGAGCGCCGATCACGAGCGACAATCACGAGCGACAATCACGAGCGACAATCAAGAGCGACAATCACGAGCGCTCTACTGTCTTCACTCCCATTGGTAGTCGCTGCACCAAGACGCTCCAAATTTGCATTAAGTTAAACTTTTTTCAACTTTGTCGCGTGGCTGGACACGCCCACATCTACTCGCCAACCGCCGCTGTCGGTCCTGTCGCCGGAAGTCGGCAGCTCTCACTGAAAACGAAACGTCTCCGGTCACTTTGTCGCTGCGAGTCGCTGTACGTTTGAACGTAACTTTATACTTTCTGATTAGGTTTTCAAAATTACTACTAACCCTCTACTGTACGCATTACGATACTCTGGGTAAAAAAATGTTTGTACTGTTTTTACTTATGTACAATAGCATAATTGAACATAATTATTTTATAAATATTTTAATTGAGGGATTTGTCTTGAAACAATACAGAACAAATATTGAAACAATGGTTTCATTTTAAAAAAAATTTAAAACATCAATTTGCATAGCCAACAACTTATACATGCAGCTTCATCCTCATCATCTTCCTCATCCTCTCTGTCACTCTCTCTCTGTGAGACTGCTCATCATCTTCCTCATCACTAAACCCCACCTCATCCTCACATCCTCCACTGGGATGAGTTCTCCCTCTGCTTTATAACAAACAGGGATTCATATAAGACAAAAGAATCATTTTAACTTAATAAAAAGTGGAACGCTGGTTAAAGCAATTGTTGCTAGAGAAAATACAAATCATATGACCAACTGTTGCATTTCTATTGGTTAGCACTGTCTCCTCCCCTCGTGATGAAGAATAAACTCGTGATGAAGAATAAGCCAAAAGTGTTCGTGTTGCCTGATGGCAAGACAGTAAGGGGTTAAAACATGAGGAACATGTTCATATGACTAAAATACTTACATCTCACAGCAGGAGCTAGCAGCTGTATTAGCATGAGTTTATTTTCTGCGAGGAGAATAGCATCACACGTTTCAGACAGCATCACACTGTAACTGCGCAGCTGTGCAGATATTTAACTGTAGGGCTGTTTAATGTATTAATATAGTCTAGTGCAGGTGCTATAGTTCAGAACTCCATGCAGGACGAGGCTTCAGGACTCAGTGCATGCTCTCTGAAGCTTGCTGGTCTACTCGCAGTGCTGGAGGAAAAGCTACAGAGGCCAGCACATGTCCTTGTCTAACAATGCTGACACCATGAGAGCAGCAAAGCCAGTGAGAGGCCCCTCTCTTGCACAAGGTCAGGGGGCAGTGGAGCGCTGCCATTGGTCATTCTCTCACACACCCCTGTGGCCCCTCCCACTGCCATGGTGTGAGGGCTCGGAAAGAAGAGAGAAAAAAAAGCCCAGAAGATGTCCAGAGTCATGAAGGACACATCAGTGAGGCGCATGATCATAGATACTTCACTCTGATGTAGTACGAGGTCAGCCAGTTTAAATACATTTATATAAAATATCACCTGCTACAAGGAGCTCCAAATATTTCAACCTCCTGCATGTCCAGTTTAAAATACTGCTCTGGAAGTAAATCTATTTATTCCCCAAATCCCAGTAGTGGACTGAGACTCTCACTGAGCTGTGCTGTTAGCAGTTCCACTGTTAGAGCTCAGCGACTTCTGCCTTAAACACAGCCATACTTCTCCTCTTTCTCCTCACTCGCTCTCCTCACTCGCTCTCCTCGCTTGCTCTCCTCACTCGCTCTCCTCACTCGCTCTCCTCACTCCCTCACTCGCTCTCCTCACTCCCTCACTCGCTCTCACTCCCTCACTCCCTCACTCCCTCACTCGCTCTCCTCACTCCCTCACTCCCTCACTCGCTCTCCTCGCTTGCTCTCCTCACTCGCTCTCCTCACTCGCTCTCCTCACTCCCTCACTCCCTCACTCCCTCACTCCCTCACTCGCTCTCCTCACTCCCTCACTCGCTCTCCTCACTCCCTCACTCGCTCTCACTCCCTCACTCCCTCACTCCCTCACTCCCTCACTCGCTCTCCTCACTCCCTCACTCCCTCACTCGCTCTCCTCACTCCCTCACTCCCTCTCCTCACTCTCTCTCCTCCCTCACTCGCTCTCCTCCCTCAGTTGCTCTCCTCACTCGCTCTCACTCCCTCACTCGCTCTCCTCCCTCACTCACTCTCCTCACTCAGTCCAGCATATCGTGAAGAGGTTCCAAGTAATTTTCCGAAGCTGTGCCGTTTCTAATATATATACACACACAGCACTGATAGTGAGAACTATTAGGACTCTGTACAATGACAGTAAAGTGGAATCTTAACTTCACAAAGCCACCTGAGCATTAAAACATGTAAAATGTTCTCGTGTTGGTGACCAGCGCAGGCATCAATATTTACAGCTGCAGTGAACTACAGTGCCGTGAAGAAGTATTTGCCTTATAACCAATTATCTGTTAAATCTGGTTAATTGAGTAACTGAGGGTGCAATCAGTTTTCTTCACAGTTATCACACATATTTTTCCTTCAGCAAATGAAATGATCATTTGAAAGCTGTATTTTGTGTTTACTCAGGGTGTCTTTGCCTTATAATAAATTTAGTTTGAAGATCTGAAACTATTTAAGTTATAACTCGATGATAAACAACCCCGGTACGTTATCACTAAGACGCAGAGCTTCTCCAGCTGAGACTGTGCAGTTACTCAAGTTCAGGAAATATTACACAATTGGTGAAACAGATCAGCATTTAAATCACTGTGGCTGTGGGACTTACGAAATGTTTTATTGCTACAGAGAAGTACATGTTTCTCTCTGTGTTAGAAGATCTAAAGAGGAAATCAGATGTAAACATTTCTGCATTAAGGTAAATGTAGTGGATGAGAAAATCCCTGGTGTCTGAAGACTGCAGTTTTAGTTTTAGCGCTAAAAGAATCTCCGATCAAACTGCACAGCGGACGCAGAACAGCAGCTGACCTGTACACTATAGATAAAAGCAAACATGCACAGGGTTCCTGCAGAGATTTAACATCAAATTCAATGCTTTTTTATACTTTTAAGACCTGGATGAATGAAAATCAAGCCTGCGTCGACACCAGAACAAACCCAAATAAACTCAAGTGCCTGCGCTCGTCTGCCAAACCCTTTCACATGCTCAAATTCTGACTTTTCCTACTTTATATGTTTCTGAAAACTACAGGCTTTCCTGCACTGAACTATGTTTCTCTTTGGCACCAGAGATAAACTTCTAGCATTTTAAATGCAAAAAATCTCCTTCTATCACATTTCATTCTAATTCCACAGAAAGAAGCCCCGCCTACCTGCACATTTATAACCTGATCTACTGATGGAGAAAAACATCATCACTGACACATTTTAAAGAACGATAAGTTCAGGACATTCAGCATCAGCCTCTGTCTCATCAGCTGAGGTAAAAGTCCCTCATTTCTTCACTCGACTGATCTCTGTCCTTTAATAATCACAGATTCAGTCAGACAGCTTTCTTCTGCCTAAATTTCTTGTAATTACTATAAGTTTATAAGGCAATTTAAATATTTTATAACTGTGTCCGCTGTACAGTGTGTGTAGGCGCTCGTCTCTTTATTGATGATGCTGTGACGAAGCAGGAGCATCTGATTACACGCTGGATTCATTCTGTTTATCAAACCGAGCAACTCACACTTAGCTAGCGAGGTTTTACATCTTTAGGACTATTGAACCTCAAAACTGTTGCCTGTTGCTGCTACCAAGTCCTGGTATTTTTCATCCTGAAATTCCACTTCTCCAATTCCTTCTCACCTCCTCCTCCTCCTCTTCCTCCTCCTCCTCCTCTTCCTCCTCCTCCTTCACCAAGCAGGAAAAACACAGTGTGAAACGTTACGTGAGTCAGAGCTCAGTATGTAAACATGTAAAATGAGAAACCACAAAAAGCTGAATTCTCAAAGACATGACCACATGTTCAAAAGTGATCAGTCTTACACTGTACACTCACAATTTAATACCTAACAGCCAGACCGTACATTTCAAAAATCTATTTTAAGATGTTTTAGAGCTTTTTTGAGATCCATGGCAACCCTGATGTAAAGAGAAAAGTGAAAGGGGAACAGATCAGTACAGAATTACAGAATCGTACCAGACATTTACAGCAAGTAGCTTATCATCTACATCTTTACCACTCAGATATATACAAACCACACCTCGTTATAAACACTGTGTGTTCACAATAACACCCCTCTCTCACACACACACACACACACCCCTCTCACACACACCCCTCTCACACACACCCCTCTCACACACACCCCTCTCACACACACACACACAGAGTTCCCCTGTAATACCTGAGCACTGTGTTAATACACAAATCCCTTTAATTCTTTAAAGTTATAGGGTATGCTGTATACACTTACACTTCACTCATCAATTCATTAAGTCCTTCATCACTGCAGATTCACGTCTGCCTCTGGAACGAACGTGGAACGCATTATTTATGCATATTAAATTCATAATTACGCCAAAAATATTTCTGAAGAAATCTTCACAAGGCATCTGCAGCGTTGCACTTCACAACCTTCCAAAGATCTCCAAATAATCAACGAGTGCCAGCGCTGCTAATAAGCAAAGACGTTGAGTGAACAGCGCAGTGCAGCCTCTGATCAGCTTATCGCCTCGCTCTGACTGCAGACTCATGAAAGCATAAACCAAATAAACACCTCCTCTCTTTCCAAGCACAGACGGACTCTGAAAGGTGGAGCAGAAACGAGCTCTGAAAGGGTTAATCATGTTTAATAAGTTGCACTGAGATTCTAATTCCTTCCAAATACCTTTCTGAGAATTCTCTCAGTGTGCATGAAGAATCTGCTCAAATCCACAGACTCCTAACTTCCTCCTAAGAAGCCTGGGCCTTATTGATCAAACGCGCGTGTGCACGAGCCGGCGTGTGAACTGAGTGTGCAAATCTTTTGTGTTAGATTGAGATTTGTGTGTATATTCCTGTAAGTGCAGCAGGTGTGAGCGCAGGTGAGACAGGGCTCTGCAGAGCGACCCCTCAGGCGCACCGGTGCAAGTGACCCGATTGAAGCTCAGGAATAGTTGCATAAATACAATCGGAATTAAAAACTAAAACTCTTTAATGCACCTACACTAACATTACGTTACATTACAACAGTTACGGTTCAAACTCGCGGAAAAGTCGTGTGTGACGATGGCAGCGTTTTAGTCGGCTTGAAGGAAATGAAAATCATCAAATCTTACTTTCAAAGTTCTGCATCAAATCAGGCAGAACAGAGCAGCATCGAAAAAGAGGAAGAAGAAGAAGTGGCTTCTGCTGTCTCTTGTAAGAAACAGAAGTTTTCCATTTCAGGTAAACAGTGCAGGTTCAGGAAAGCATGGCTGAAGCTTTTCCGAGGTGAAGGTGCTACGCAGGACAAACACTGGTGAGGAACTGGTGAGGAACTTCGCCCTTCGAGCGAGAATCACTGGCGCTTCGCTGCGTTATTTACGCTGCAGGTCATTAACAGGTCGCAACCTAATATTCCCCGGACAACTCAGGCAGCCGCTAGCAGTTTCAGGTTCATAACTCAACATCACACACTTGTCAGTTTAGAGTTCTTAAATACAGACTACACTTCAAACACTGAAGATTGTGCTTTTGTGCATTTATGTTTACAAGGTGAAACAGGCTGACACGGGCCGCTGTTCTTTTCGCACACATCATGCACACACAAAGCTCCTAGCTGTGAAAAACGAGTGTAAGTGCTTTACGTACAGGATGTTAAATCATCGCACTGGTCCCACTGAATTACCTAAAAGAGTCTGTGGTTATGCTCAGAAATGCAAACCGAGTCTGAAGTGTTAATGAATGCAGCTTGGCTTATCTCGATCGTGCTGGAGGATGCAGCACAGCGTGCCATTCGGATGCCAGAGCAGGACAGGGACATCGTGTGAGCTGCTTACCCTGCTCCCGCCGCTTGATCTGCTGGATCTGGTCCACCATGCTCTTGAGGATGTGGCATTTGTCTGGCTTCACGCTGAGGCTGGCAAGGTCACCCATGTTGGCCGACAGCAGCTCAGCCAGCTCATCGATGTAGCGGCTCTCCAGCTCCCTGCGCCACTTCTCCCCGCTGCAGCGCAAAACACACACACACACACACACAGAACACACAGTGACCCAAAAGGCACCAACCAAAGCATTACAGGTCTACAGAGTACAGAAGGAATGAGGGACGTCACAGAGCAGTAGTCAAATCCATTGCTGAAGGATTATTAATATTTGTACATTGACAAAATTATTGTTATTTTAGCTGTTGATCACAGTTTATTGGAGCTGAAGTTAAATAAAGAGCTCCAAGTGCAGACTTTCAGCTTTAATTTAATTGGATTTACATGCAGATCGGCTGAAGAGTGTAGGAATTACTGCACTTTATACGTGCTGGCCAAAAGTAACTGGACAAACTAACAATCACAAATTAAACTGTTATTTTTAAAACTTGACGTTAATGACTGCCATAAACATGTTTATTACGCCTCACGTGATATAAGCTCTATTTAATGGCTTTATTATTCCGTCTGTTGAATGTATCGTTCAATACGCTGATATAAAAACAGTACGAGTATCTACCAGCTAGAGGAACACACACACACACACACACACACACACACACGGCATGCTTTTGGAATGTGAGGGAAACTGGAGAACCCAAATGAAACACACACAGAACCGTGGAGAACATGCAGAACTCTGCACAGACAGTAAACCGAGCTCGGGCAGCACTACACTGCACCGCCGCTACACGCTGCACCGCCGCTACACCCCGCACCGCCGCTACACCCCGCACCGCCGCTACACCCCGCACCGGCGCTACACTCCGCACCGGCGCTACACTCCGCACCGGCGCTACACGCTGCACCACCGCTACACTCAGAATTAACTTAATAATACATTTATAAACCTTCTGACTGAAAACAAACCAGTAAAAAGCACTACGGCTGCACAATGTGACATTCCAGCTACGGCGATAACGATGACGGCATGCAGTAAATTCAGAATCTCATTAATGTAAACAGTGTCACAAATATTAGACCAAAGTCTTCACCGTCCTCAGTCCGTCTTTACGCAGGAGGTTTCAGTTAAATCGATTCCTGCCACTTGCTCTACATTTTAATGCAAACTGTGGAACTTCTTGTCTGATCCTGAGGTGCAGAATCACAGACGTGCCTCCACTTCTCAGTCCCACTTCCTCCTCACGTACACTTTCACAGACCTAACAGCACTCATCTTTCGAGTGTAACAGTAACAAGAGCAGTGTTTTTGGCTGATCACGTGTGTATTAGACAATTTTACAGCCAGTGACGTTTACTCTGATTATATTACATCACCAAACCGGACAACCTTTACACGTTTTGCACAGGAGTTCCATAATTTAACCTCTGAGTACGCTAGTACACGTCATCCCCTAAAGAATACACAACACGAGCAGTCTTTACCTCCGCAGTGAAACAGGAGATGATCCAATCGCCATGTTTTGAACTCCCCGATATTAACTGATGCTGCCTCGAAGCCCCGCCCCCTTTCCGCCATCTCACCTGCTCTCGACCGGAATCGCACTGCGTTCTCGCTTTCTGTCACAATAAATAAAGCACGTTTCATCCTAGAGAAGCAGTCGAGTTTGGACTTCCCCTACGCTGACTGTGATGCAGACAGTGCAATGGGCTAGCAGATTTATATCCTAACCTGGAGTTACGTCTGACAAAAACGCCACAGCCTAAACAACCTGCTCGTTATAAACGTCCCTGCCCAATAAAGACTGAGAAGAAGCCCAATAAAGAAGCTGAGAAAGTGATCGGAGTCCTTTTCTAGGCAGGTGGACACCCGGGCGTCAGACATCGCTCAGCCGGACGCCACGTGCCACAGAAGCTCACATCCTTCAGCAGAGTCCTCCCTGCAGGCCGAGAGCCGAATCTGGCAGACGTTACCTGTCTCCAGTCTGAGGAAGAAACTGACAGTTGAACAGGTGAATTTCAATCTGAAATTAATCTGAATTAGCACTACCACCTCAAACTCACTGCAGGCAGGTTCCAAACAAGCCATAACCTCCACCCCTGAAACTGCGGCAGTTCAGCTCGGACAGCTGATGAGCCTTACCATGATGAAGTAAGACTAGACTGACCGAGGCCACACACACCTCCACCTCAATACCTGCTTCACTGGTGGTTCACTAAACGTACACTCATGTACGAGTAGCAAACGCAGACACACTCATGATACAGCGCTGAGGACTTGACATAATAAGACACTCACACATGGCACAGTCAGACAGTTCATTATCCAGTTTAATGTCTGTAATGGAATGATCGCTCCAATCTGCAGGAAACCTGATTGAATCTCCAATCTGACCGAAACCTCGCTCCTGCCAGTTTACGGATGGATTCAACATCTCACGTTGTTGTAATTCAAAAGAAGCCCTGGAGGGAAGGTTGCAGGTTTCAATAGCTGGTGAGACGCTTTACAGCCAAAAACTTTACTCATTTGGCACCGACTACACCAGAGTGGGGCCTGATTTGGGGCTCAGGACCTTGTCAATATCAGACCCCATCA
>NC_069739.1:12436755-12454255 GCF_027358585.1 Pangasianodon hypophthalmus
TAACAGATTAACCGAATCTCAGTCATTTCGACAGATCCAGTACACAGCACAGGAGCGAGTCCCCCGTATCGAGTGATCAGTCTGGCTGGCTTTTTCATTCACTGTACGGATTACTCTGTAAAGCCTCAACAATAAACACAAATGAAGAATTAACCTTTTACATATCATCATGTACATCAAGGTAATTTAGACTTACCTCGGACCAGAGGTGTCACAAGGAGAGCCTTTCCTTTTGCGTGACTCCGAGGTGACAGGGTCAAGGGCACTCTCTCCTGAGGCACTCATTTTGAGCTTATGCAAAGCTGTAAGAGAGAAAAAAGGATTCAGGTGAAGACATAATCCAATACCAACACATCAACAGCAGCAAGACGGGGGTTCTAACGACGAAACCCAGCGTAAGAACCCAGTGTGATTCACATACGCTGAGGATAGGCAGCCAGTGAAGCTACGAATAAACACCAAACTGCGCTTTATCTCTATCAGAAAAATAATCATCCAGCCAAATCAGGATGCATAAAGAACGGTCAACAATCTTGTCTTTTTTCTTGCTTGTAAAACAGAGGAAGGTGAGGCCGTATAAACCCGAGCAGAGCACTGAACTCAGCCGACTTCATGCTACACGCGGCCCGAGCTGGTGGCTTTATTCACGCTGAGGGCTGAATCACTAAAAGCCACTCTGATCCATGGCACTATACATGGTACACGGTAACGAAGAACCATCTGTGCAGCACTGGAAGGTAATCTGTGGGTTACATTCTCCATAGATACATGACATGTCTCTCTGGGTTAGGGGCAGTTGGGACATTCCATTAAAAGTGAGAACAGTCTTCTCCTCTTTCCCAGCGCAGGCTTATTCTGCAGCATCCATGTCTGAAGCGTACACGGCCAAGGCCTCGGGTGCTGCTCTGAGACTCTATAGCGCTCGCACAGACAGAGCTCCAGAAAGGAATGCTGAAGTTAAACAGCACCAGGTTTCCTCAACATAAATCAGCTGAACCATGAGAAACTGATGGTTGAGTGCTACATGGATCTCCAATGACTGCAAGAAACCAAACTCAGCTGAACGTACAGCAGTCAGGCTACTTCCCATCACACTACAGGCACTGCACAACGTCTACACAACAGCAAGCTATGGAACGCAACAGGTCGTGAAATATATCTTATAAACTGTAATATGTCTTACAAACTGTAATATGTCTTACAAACTGTAATATGTCTTACAAACTGTAATATGTCTTTCAAACTGTAATATGTCTTATAAACTGTAATATGTCTTATAAACTGTAATATGTCTTACAAACTGTAATATGTCTTACAAACTGTAATATATCTTATAAACTGTAATATGTCTTACAAACTGTAATATGTCTTATAAACTGTAATATATCTTATAAACTGTAATATGTCTTATAAACTGTAATATATCTTACAAACTGTAATATGTCTTACAAACTGTAATATGTCTTACAAACTGTAATATGTCTTATAAACTGTAATATGTCTTATAAACTGTAATGTATCTTACAAACTGTAATATGTCTTACAAACTGTAATATGTCTTACAAACTGTAATATGTCTTACAAACTGTAATATGTCTTATAAACTGTAATATATCTTACAAACTGTAATATGTCTTACAAACTGTAATATGTCTTACAAACTGTAATATGTCTTACAAACTGTAATATGTCTTACAAACTGTAATATATCTTATAAACTGTAATGTATCTTACAAACTGTAATGTATCTTATAAACTGTAATATATTGTGACGTTAGTATTATGAGGTGTCTCCCATTCATTCTTCACCCTGATGACACCAAGATCTTAAAATGATCTCCTTACGCAGTGATTTATTTTTTTACAGAATATTGACACACTGCATATATAATAATACAAATTGGATTTTTTTTTATTCTTGCTGCATCTGCAGTGACCTCAGTAGGGGGCAGTGGAGGCCCTAATCTATTTCCCACTGATTCCCCTGTTGGTCATCTTTTAGACAAAGTCAGTAAAAGGAAATAAGCAGTAACTGTGCCGCGGTTGTTGGTGGTGTGAGTATTTCAAAAACTGCTGCTCTCCTGGGATTCAACACTAGAGACGGCAGGTCTGCAGGCAGAGGTCAGAGGATCTGATCTAACAGGAAGGCTACAACTCAAATAACCACTCTCGACAACCGTGGTGAGCAGAAAAGCAGCTCAACATGTCATGAGGTGGATTAGCTACAACTGCAGAAGACCACCTCAGGCTCTCGGGCAACAACACGAATGTTCTGAGGCTACAGTGGGAACAGATTCACCCAGGAGAAGAGGACTGGAAAAAGTCCGATCATTTCATTACACAAAAGTAATTCTCTATATTGTTGCATATTTAACTGTTTAAAAAAAAAAAAAAAAAAAAAAGCTGGAGATGAGTGACACTCCATAACATCGTACTGGGGCGAGATTTATTTCATTCCCATCTGAGTAAATATATTGTGCTTTTACCTTTACGTTAAAATGCCTTTACGTGAAGATGCCATTTATTTTTTAATGTTTAGAATAATCCTTATTTATTAATCTTTTAGAAAAGCTGTATAAATGTTTTCATAAAGCAAACTGAAGTAAAAATTCTTTTACAGAAGTTGCAGTAAGTCATGCTAATTTATGCTGATTTTGGTTGTACACGTGCGCATCATGGCGATAAATGATCTGCACTTTCAGAGAGACGAAAGTGTAAAAATGAGGACAAAACAATAAAAAAGAAAAGGAAGTTTTTCTGACTCGCATCACACCAATAAAATCTACTACTAAAACTAGTGCTTTTTAAATTCTGATTAATATTATTAATTATTTTGATTAATGAATAACTCATTGGCTGAAGCCAGGCAGTCGAGGTTTACTTTAGTGATTGCCCGTTAAATGCAAGGTGCGCGTGCAGTAAAGGAACCTGCAGACCACAGCGATGATTATGAAAGACGTTCTGCTACAGTTGCGAACTTCTCCAGTCCCAAAGTCAAACACAGCTGTGAAAACTGCCACCAAAACAAACCCATCCTCTTCATCAGTAGTTTCATCTTCAACAGCTCACAGTAGCATCTGAATATCATAACAGGAGCCAGCGTTAAACTGGAACACATACCTACGCTCTGGAGAACTCACTCTGTAAACACGTGCCATGTCCCCGCACTCTTCCCCCGAGCAGGGAAACAAACTGATAAAAGCCACGGGAGGTCTTCAACCCCTTCGAGCACACACTACCTACAGCTAAACAACGGCCAGAAGGAGGAGGGAAGGAGGTACGAGGGGGGGGCTTGATCTCTCCCTCACTCCAAAGCACACGCTTGTGCACCTGAGCTGGTGTTACGAAGCTGAGCTCAGGAAAAGGAGCAGGAAAGGCGAGCTCTGGTTAATGAATCACTTGGGCAGCGTGGGCTGAGAGAGCAGGATCTCTCGATCCCGTGAGCTCCTTCTTTGCTGATCTACTCTAATCACCTCGTACGCAGAGAGAACCGCGACGGGACAGAGCGACGGGACAGAGCGACAGGACAGAGCGACAGGACAGAGCGACGGGACAGAGCGACGGGACAGAGCGACGGGACAGAGCGACGGGACAGAGCGACGGGACAGAGCGACGGGACAGAGCGACGGGACAGAGCGACAGGACAGAGCGACGGGACAGAGCGGGACTGTGCACCCGCGGCCGCGTTCACCGCGAGATTGTCCCGAGTTCCCGGGAAGGAATTCCGAGTTAAGCGGCAGTCGGAAAGCACAAGTTACGCCCTTTCATCAAATGCAGCAGAAGAGGCCCTCGTGGAGGCTCCCAGAGCGGAGAAGTGGAAGGAGAGGAGGAGGGGTGAGACGGAGAGAGTGAGAGTTTCAAAACAGACGAATACCATGCTTGAGCCCCCGCCACCCCCTCCCCGCTGCAACGGCTTGCTCAGAGGGAAGCCGCGCTCACTGCCTCTCTGCCTCACTGCCTCTCTGCCTCACTGCCCTCACCGCGCTCACTGCCTCTCTGCCTCAGAGCCTCAGCTGCCCTCGCTGCCTCAGCTGCCCTCACCACGCTCACTGCCTCAGCTGCCCTCACTGCCTCACTGCCTCACTGTCTCCTGTCAGCGAGACAGAAATCGCAGGCTGCTCCTACAGAAATGCTACAATAAGATCCATGTGTATTTCTAATCATACCTCAGTGTAAACAAATCCAACTTTACTGAAGTTTCCACCACTGTTTTATCAAATGGCATAAAAAGTCATAATATTTAATGAGCTCTGGAAGTGTGGCTCCTTCTAACTGTTCAAAATGCCCACTTAAGCGACTGAATCCACGCACATAGCTGACGCGTGACTCAGTGAGACTCCTGAAACCAAGTTCTTCCTTCTTACTATTTACTGAAAACTGCACCAAACAAAACAAAACAAAGACACGGTCAAAGACTAGCGCGCCGCCTCGACTCAACAGCTTCATCAGCTACCAGAGTGGAAGTGAAACTCACGGTCATCAGAGGCGAGCAACTGCTTAAGGCAATCACCCGGTACATCTGTGACGTTCTGCATGAGAAACACAACCAAAGGCACAAAGAAATCACACAGCAACTGGTTGCACCGAACCACTGAGAGCCGCACTCATCCCACACCTTGGTCTCTTTCATAACGCATGGAATTCTGGGAGGCAGACTGATGCTCACACTTCCATGACCGGACACTGGTACTGGAAAGGTCTGGGCTCGCTGAGGGTTTAGAGTTCAGAACCACTGACCCTGTTGTTCCAGAGTCTGCTCATCCTGCTGTAGCATCGACTTTGTCATACTCCAGATGATTTCTGTACAGAAGCTGTTGTGCTGCCAGCTGAGCCTCTCCTGAGAGCAGGGCAGTACACAGATGGCCCGAGCTGCACCATTAGCATGTCCTAATTGGTACTAAGATTTTTTTTGCTTTGCAAGCTTAAAATATTTACAGTGATTATCATATTAGAGCAGCAATTTAGTCCAAACACCATCTAATAACTATAAACATAGTATATTGTAAGGACAAGGGTGTAGTAAACAGCTCCCCAGCTCCAGGGGTGAAAAATGAACTGCACTGAACGAGCACGGTCTGGCCTACCGCTTAAGGACGGAGACAAAAAAACAATTCAATATGCACATTTCAGTGCTATCTGTGTAAAACGCCTGCTGAAATCTGATTGGCTGATGGCAGCCATGTATTTAAACTAACCCAGTTATAATTAACAATCCATTTACAGACTAGCGCAACAACGCAGCACACCAAATTTCAGCTTAAACATACGATCCTCAGGTGGCAGCCGACAGCATTGGCCATTCTCGCTTTTGTCACATAGCCCAATAATTTTATTAAATCCAGAATCCATTAACATTACGCACAACAAGACTGCAAATGCATAAACACTTCGCTACGAAACACTTCGGTCTTCGGCAGCGATCGCCTGCTGTGTGAAATATACCTGAGAGCTGTTACTGCCTGTCGGTAACGTTCAGGATAATATGCAAAAAGCACCACTGTTAGATGGATAACTAACGCTGTGTTTGACTAAAACTCGTAACTCAGAATTTCCAACCTTACCAAAAAAATAAATAAATAATAATAACAATAATAATAATAATAATAATAAAAGCAAAATAACGACGGGACACCTGGTTACCACCTACAGCGATATCCAAGAGGAAGCAGGAGGATAAATATTCACTTCAGTTCTATTTTATTTGTTGGACATGGACATTGTTATAAAGCAGCTTTACAGAACTATATAAATTCAGGATATAAATTGTAAATTTATAAATTTATCCCTAATGAGCGAGCCGGAGGTGACGGTGGTGAGGAAAAACTCCCTGAGATGATACGACAAAGAAACCTTGACTCAAAGCATAAATATCCACACTGCTGACTAAGCAGGTTAATTGCCTTTACCAATTTTTGCTCCAAACCCTGTTTCCAGCTTGATGCATCTTCAAAAGGAAATAAATGAATTAGCCCTACCATGATTACGACAGTTCTTCAGACATTTGAACATCACAGATTCCAGCTGAATGGCCTCTAATGGAAGATAGCAGGCCTTAGAAGAAACTGCAGCATCAGCCTTGTTGGTTGGGAAACAGTCCTCAAGCACTTCAACACTCTATCCAAAGCCAGTCACCAAATTATGTAAATACAAAATCTCCCTAATAAGCGTGAAACCCCAGGTTTTCTACCAGGGACGTTCCAGCACAGAGTCCAGGTGTTCAGTCAACAGCTCTCAAACACTCCCTGTATGTACCTATGAATTAGCATGAGCTAGCTAGCCAGCTAGCTAACGAAACTAGCAAGCCACTGACATACCAACAGCATTTGGTTTCGATAACGCTAGCTTTCTTTACATACTGCTGCTAATCGAGGTAGCGTTCGCTACAGCTTAACCCAACTGGTTCGTTAACATAATTGTTCATCTGTCATTCCTCAGATCTAGAACAGTTTCAGAAAAGTCGTGTCAAATGTAGACGTATAAAAACACAATCTGTAAAAAGTAATTACTCAAGTAGTTTCAGGAGATGATTTATCTACGCTTTCTTAAGTAATTTTCTTGATCACTACTTTTAATTCAACTGCATTCATAAAACACCTAATAAACATGGTCACGAAGCAGCTTTCACTTTTACTCAGGTGCATTATCACTGCACAGATCAGTGTGTTCCGCACTGCTGAGCTCAAATCTGTAATCTGTGCACTGCAAAAGTGCAATATTTCACATATTTAATAATAATCACTAGTGACTTTACACATTATTTTACACTAACTCTATTTATCTATAGGCCTGGGCCTCGGACCATCATTCTGCTGCCACACACACGCCTAATGATCATCTTTACTCACGCGTGGATTCTTAAATACAGTACACCGGGCCGTCCAGCTCCAGTCCAGTCTGGTGATTCATCTACTCCAGCCAGGACTGGCAGATATTGCAAAATAAAAATAAAATCTTAATTTTTTCAACTTTATGAACAATTCTGGATTACAATTTCAATTTCTTTTGTTCTTACAAAATGCAATTATAAATAAATTGCATAATTTTTCAAAGTTTTTTTATTTAATACAATAGACTACAATAATTACAGCACCATCCGTAGCAAACAGTACAAAGAATGGTTCTTTTAAATAAAGAATATTAAAAAAAAGAAAAGAAAAACATTGTTTGCACTATGTGCTATAGATGGCGCTGTTACTGTTTTTGCACAGTGTAGTGAACCCTTCTTTCTCGACAGAGTAAATGGGGACCGAGTCTTTCGTGGCATCTATTATTCGTTTGTTAAATCTAAAACACTGACTCTACAGTTCACTGTCTGAGGAAGAAATTATACATCACTCATCAGGGTTAGCCGGCTAGCTTGTTGCTAACAATATATGAACATGGGGGCGTCAATTTCCCCACTTCGTCTGTCGAACGTGCCGAGGTTGAAAATGACGCAATTCCGACAGGCGAATCAGCACTTAGGATGTAATGCAGCATTATATTTTACATAAACCTGTTATCTGACTTTTCAACCCTGTACCAGTTCCATCTCCCTGAAGTGATACATGAACCTCTCTTAGCTACGAGCTCAGTCCTCGCGAAGTACTGCCTGTTTATCTTGCTGTGTTTTTTCAATCTAAGCGTGCAGTGTTTGGGATTAGCGCCGGCTGTAAGAGGTGTTTATCAGGTTAAAATGATGGTGTCTTTCCTTTGTATTGGTTTAAACTTTTAAAAAGCATTTATGGATGCTTTAATTAAAAATTTAAATATGCGTTAATTCAAATTAACCGAATTAATTGTGAAAATCACATAGCACTAACTCCAGCATTTTTAAGGTTTTTTGGAAAAAGATGACAGTAGCATCATAACTCCATGCTGCAGAATGCAGTGTTTTAATACCTACAAAGTGCCTGTAATTAAACGAGACGCCCCTTCTGAAGGCACCGTAACCGTAACAACCCTAATATGGGTTTCTACCGGGGTCAAGCCTGGGCTTCTGCCGCTCACGGACATTCAGAGACCTGTCCTGAAGCCACTCCAGCGCTGTCTTGGCCGTACGCTTCAGTCGCTGTCATGTTGAAAGGTGAACTTTTCACCCCAGTCTGAGGTTGTGTTCTCTCTGGAGCAGGTTTCCTTCAAGAACCTCTCTGCTCTTCCTTCTGCTCTCAGCGTCCTTTAAGCGCCTACCATCTAGCCGTGAAGGTCTGAGTGAGTATTGGAGATGGCTGAGTGTTTCTGAGAATGTGATCCTTCCAGCAGGTTCTCCCATTTCTACACAGGACCTCTGAAGCTCTGTTGGAGTGGCCATTGGGTTCTTGGTCACCTCCCTGACCAAGACCCTTCCAGCCTGGTGGTTCTTTCATTTAACAGTGACGGACCCCACTGTGCTCCTTAAAGCTTTAGCAATGGTTTTATACCTTTCAGTCAATCGACTCCAATCAACTCCAGTCAGGTTCTAGAGACATCTGAAGATAATCAGAGCGAACAGGATCAACCTGAGCTTCATCTGGAGTGCCTTCAGTGTCTGAATACTTATCTAAATGAGATATTCCAGCTTTAGATTTTTAATAAATTACTATTATACATTATAGATTACTGTGTGTAGATTAAGTGTATATAATTCATTATAAATTAAATCTATAACATCATAAAGTGTACAGATAAGTGAAGGGGTCTGAATACTTTCTGAACCCACTGTAACTACAGAACACTGAATTGTATAAAGACTGGATGTCCATGTATCTAGTAATTAACTGGTGCGCAGAGGAACTGCGCTGGACCTGGAATGTTTCACCCTACTGTAACATCATGTGATCTGCCTTGGCACGAATTCCAGTCATATTTAACCACCATATGAATTCAGCGTTCTGAAAAGGAAAGGCAACGCCAGCAAATGGTGCACCTCAGAGTACAGTAAACATCAAGTCAAGCAACAATGCTACTGTATATTACTGAACAGAACACGAAGGACATGCGATGCGTGTTTATATGCAGTCAGGTTTCTAAATGACCCAGAGAAAGTCTAGAGTACTCCAGAAAGGATGGTAATAACAGGCGCTATGGAGGCAGCCAACCATGAGGTGTCAGTTCAGGTGGTTTCCCAGCGACTCCACAAAAAAAAGTGCACGTTTCATCAGCGCACCTGTGTATCGTCATGGTGTATGTGCAGTCGTCACACTAATACCTCCATACGTACTACACACACCTTATTTTAATATAATATTTATCCTGGATTACAGGTGTTTGGTGTAGTGTGTGTGGGCTGTGCAGGCTGCACTGCGCTTGATGTGCTCAGTTTACCCTAATCCCTCAGAAACGTCGCTTCTCTGACACGTCCTTTAGCCAACGTCTATGTTTTATTGTTCTGCGGTTGAACCTCGGCCAGAACTCGGTTTGTTTTGGTTTCAGCGGGAGACAATAGAAAAGAGCGCTTCCTGAAAGTCTCCATACTGGGAGATAAAAAGTGTGAAACCTCTTTTCCCACAGGATACAACACGTTCATCATCTACATGTCAAATCAGATGCGATACACACTCACTGTCCACTTTATTAGGAACACCTGTACACCCGCATATTTATGCAGTTCTCTAATCAGTCAATCAGGTGGCAGCAGCACAGCGCATTAAATCCTGCAGATACAGGACAAGAGCTTCAGTTAATGTTCACATCAAACATCAGAATGAAGAAGAAGTGTGATCTCCGTGGCTTTAACCGTGGCATGGATGTTGGTACCAGATGGGCTGGTTTGAGTTTTTCAGAAACTGCTGATCTCCTGGGATTTTCACACACAACAGTCTCTAGAGTTTACGGTGCAAAAAACAGAAAACATCCTGTGAGCGGAGGATCTGCAGCTGAAACACCTTGCTGATGAGAGAGATCAGAGGAGAATGATCAGACTGGTCTGAGCTGCCAGGAAGTCTATAGTAACTCTAATACACTCTTTACAACCGTGGTGAGCAGAAAAGCATCTCAGAACACACAACACATCAAACCTTGAGGTGGATGAGCTACAACAGGTGATCGAATCTGAGGCTATCACAGGCACAGACTCACCCAAACTGGACAGCTGAGGACTGGAAAAAGACCAGGTCATTTTTTCCCCTAATCTTCCACTGACCAGGTGTTCCTAATAAAGTGGACAGTCAGTGTGTATTACCTGAGGTTATTTCTACTGCTTGTTGTATAGAAGGGAAAGCACAGCATTATCCTGCCAGGTGAGCGCATGAGCATGAGACATGACAGACTCGGGTCAAGCTAAAATCTGCAGAAATAATTAAATTACCATAAAATCTCTTACACTGTCGGTGTTTAGCACTTTGTCATTATAAGGAGAAGGAGAGCGTGGCTGCGAGGGAAAGCAGCGCGCTGAACCACTGAAAAGTGGAAATGAATTTTAATCAGCATCTGAAGAACGTCAACGACTCGATCGTGCACCGGAACTAAGAGTGAAACCATGACACCGCAGCATGGTACCACGTGCCAAAACACTCGGTTACGCAACTGCTTCCTGCTCCAGCCAGGTTCTGATCTGACAGCATGGTACTCTCCTTACACTCACTGGTCTGCTCCATTTAAATAAACACGCGTGTACAATTCGAAGATCTGTCCGTAAGTACCGACTCTAACCAACAACCACCAAAAGTTACTGAATTAGCATCCAATCAATAATTCATCATCAATAATCAATAATCACATCCAGTAAAAGCCAGTGAAAGACACCTGTACATCATTCTCCACTCATCCTGAAATACTCAAACCAGCCAACTCCCATGCCACGGTTAAAGTCACAGAGATCACACTTATTCTTCATTCTCATGTGTGATGTGAACATTAACTGCATCTGCATGATGTTATACACTGTGCTGCTGCCACCTGATTGGCTGATTGGATACCTGCATGAATGGGCAGGTGTTCCTAATAAAGTGCACGTGTACACATACTGCAAAGTGTCACCTTCTGTGGTTTGTGTTAAGCACTGCTGATAATGATTAGTCTTACAGTACGGTGTGATTAATATTCTAATTTATTCAGTAGGGACTTGTAAAGACTTCGCTTTGCTCCGAAACGGACTTAAATTGTTGCAGTGTTGAATTTTCTCTTTGACTCGGTTCGCTTTTCAAAGCGAACCAAAACGTGTTTATGCAAATCACACGTGAGTAAACGGTCCTCTCATTGGTGAGAGGGAATCGATGTTTCACTGAGAGATTAAAGCGCATCTCGCTAAACACACTGTATACGGTGTTTTTATGCGTCTTTGAAAGTTGTTCAGAAATACGTTCATCAGAACAAATTTCAATAAGGCATTTTACCTCGTCTTTGGTCCAAGTTAAGCCGCGATTCATGTTGCGAGCCATTAACAAAATAAACACGCTATTTACGTAACGCAGTTTCCATCATGCATTGCTATACAGGATGGTTTGTTGGTCCGCTGCTTTCTCACCACAAGTGAACCGCTCCAGAGTGTGTTCGCAATCGGATCAAGACCCCCACGCTCAGGTGTTCTCAGACCGACTGTTTTGGTGCGGATCCGAGCGCGATTGCCGTGATCATGTATGTCTGAACGAACCGAACCACGGGAGAAAACGCACCAGGTTCCGAAACAAACGAGCCAGGCGTGAAAATGCTCCGAGTCTTCTCATGGACCACACCACAGTCTACAGAGTCTGAGTCACAGATATTAACACTTAAGTATAAACATAACGCTTTGACACAAGCACGTCTGGAAAGTTAAAATAGTGTGGTTTTAAGGAACTCTGTATTTATTCAGTGGTATAAGACGATTAGCTAATAAGGTTTATAATGTTAGACCACCGACGGTAGCGAGCAGCTATTCCTGGAAAGCAGTTAGGAGACTTGTGTAGTGAACGTCTCAGTGAGTAAAATAAAGGCGTTCACTCGCATGTGCTGTTGTGCTCTTCCACACATCTCTGCTAGAGTCGCATGGAGCCAGACTGGCAAAAGGTGACGTAAAGAAGGTTCCTGTAATTTGCTTGGCCTGCATTTGGCATACAGGAGCTCGATATAGAGTACACAGTGGTGTGTAAAAGACCATCTGAATACCTCTAGAGTGTAAACTGAAACACACGTTGAAATGTCTCTCGGATTTATGAGTAAACAACCATTAAGCATAATCATCAGCAGAACAGATACATCCCACTGCCGCCTCACAGTAACGTCTACCTGCAATTTTAAACCTCTCTCTAACCTGCACTGTAAAAATATACACAATCTGACCCTTCACCTATTGTATTATTAACTAGATCTACAGCTCCTGGAAAAGGGAGCACTGTGGTCTTCTACAGACATGAACCATGACTCACAGTATTCTACAAGCACAGCACAGACACCTGAAAACCTCATCAGCACACGGGACGTTATTTAGCACCTCTATAGCGATTGCTCCAGCTGAGGCTGAGAACTCTACACAATACGAGGAGCTGTATCACAGCCTGCCGCTGTTAACTTACGTGCTCATGGAGGGAAACACTGGCCTTGTGTGATGGAGACAGATGAACAGAGACGTGAAGCAGAGGGGGCTACAGTGCCATGCCCTCGCTGTCATGCAGCACCATCCCACTGGGGCGGCAGAAAACAATGGCACACTGAACACAACCTGCAAAACAAACAAAGAAAGGTTTTATTCTATTTGAAATTGCGCTGAATGAAACGGCGAGAGATAAAGAAGCATTACAACGTTCATGAATGTATGTTAAGATCCTCCTTATCCAGTGTGTTCTGTTTGGGTCAAAATGATCCATTTTAGTGAAAGAACACACACACACACACACACACACACTTTACATATATATATATATATTTCCCCCCACTGTGAAATCTAGTCTTTAGAATTTCTCTAATTAGCCTCAAAAAGAATTAAAAATCATGATTAGATCGCATTTACAATTAGACCGAGATTAGATTGCTTTTATTAACCTGAACAGTAATAAATGTGCTAAATAAATCTCATCATGTGTGCACATACTGAAACCAGATAAACACAGGCTTGCCCAGGCATGTGAAGGGAGTTTTTCTATGTTTATTTCCATTGTGATTGAGCTACTACACTGTAATAAAAATAACCTTATTACCGGCTATCTGAAAACAAAATGGTCCTATTGAGACTTGTATTGCTATAAAATATAAAAGAGTTTTAAAGATATTTGGTATTCGACGTGGCGGCCTGGGAAAACCCTTCAGATGGTTAAATTCGATCATTTCTACTATAGATATCTGTTTAAACTGCAGGCTTCCTTAAAGTGAAATACGCTGCCCTTTTGCCTGCAGCTCAGTCAGAAATAAATTTATAGCAATTTATACCCCAAAAGTGAAAACGGTAAAAATCACTCAACATTAAAACACGTTCCTCATTTAAACACGTTCCTCATTTAAACACGTTCCTCATTTAAACACGTTCCTCATCACTGCTCTTCACTCGGCTGATCACTAATTAAGTGCTGATTAATGCAGTCAGTTCTGTTGACTCAGATTCTTGTTATTAGTGTCTTTATAATTTAATCAGGCCGTTTAAACAATGTAAAACTTTGCTCGCTGTCGTCTGTATAGAGTGTGTAAGCGCTCTTCTCTGGTTTGATGATGATGTAATGGAACATCCAACGTGTATCTAAACCCCACACAGTTTGTGACTTTAGGAAAACATAAATCATCCACTGCCCCTCAGTCGAGTGCCCCAAAGCCCCAGTTTTTAATCATTTAAACCGATCAGCCATAACATTAAAATCACCTGCCTAATATTCTGTAGTTTCCCCTGTGCCTCCAAAACAGCTCTGACCCGTCGAGGCCTGGACTCCACAAGACCTCTGAAGGTGTGTGTGGTTTCTGGCACCAAAACGTTAGCAGCAGATCCTTTAAGTCCTGTAAGCTGCCAGGTGACGCCTCCATGGATCGGACTTGTTTGTCCAGCACGTCTCACAGATGCTCGATCGGATTGAGATCTAGAGAATTTGGAGGCCAAGTCAACACCTTGAACTCTTTGTCATGTTCCTCAAACCGTTCCTGAACAGTTTCTGCAGTGTGGCAGGGAGCATCATCCTGCTGAAAGAGGCCAGGACCCGAGGACCAGGACGTGAAGGCCAGGATCCGAGGTTTCCCAGCAGAACATTGCCCAGAGCATCACACTGCCTCCGCCAGCTTGCCTTCTTCCCATAGTGCATCCTGGTACCATCTCTTCCCCAGGTAAGCGACGCACACACACCGGGCCGTCCACGTGATCTAAAAGAAGACGTGATTCATCAGACCAGGCCACCTTCTTCCATTGCTCCATGGTCCAGTTCTGATGCTCACGTGTCCATTGTAGGAGCTTTGGGTGGTGGACAGGGTCAGCGTGGGCTCTCTGACCGCTCTGCAGCTACGCAGCTCCATACGCAGCAAGCTGCGATGCACTGTGTGTTCTGACTCCTTTCTATCAGAGCAGCTTTAACTTTTTCACCAGTTTGTGCTACAGTAGCTCTTCTGTGGGATCGGAGCAGACGGGCCTTCACTCCCCACGTGCATTAGTGAGTCTTGGGAGCCCGTGACCCTGTCGCCGGTTCAGCGGTTGTTCTTCCTTGGACCACTTTTGGTAGGTACTAACCACTGCACACCGGGAACACCCCACAACACCTGCTGCTCTGGAGATGCGCTGATCCAGTCATCTAGCCATCACAATCTGGCCCTTGTCAGAGTCACTCAGATTCTTACGCTTGCCCATTTTTCCTGCTTCCAACACATCAACTTTGAGAACTGACTGTTCACTTGGTGCCTAATATATCCCACCCCTTGACAAGTGCCACTGTAATGAGATAATCAGTTATTCACTTCACCTGGGTTTAATGTTACGGCTGATCGGTGTATATATTATAACTATTCTGTATGCAGATGGCACGAGTACATTTTCTGCACCAACATTTTTTTTATTTGGTTTGTTCAGGATTGCTTTTATTATTTTCCTCAGTGTGAAAAGCAGACATCTGACTCCTGCTGTGTAAACCTGCACATTTACCCAGATATATGAAATGTTCTTCATTACTGTCCCAGAGTGATTTTTTCCCCTGTGCTTTGTCTTCCTCTTTAAATCATTACCTGCTATATTCTTCTGATCTGACATTTCTTTGCATTTTGCTATAGAGATATGAAATTAAGAAGCTGTAAAACTCCTCAGTTGTATATGTTTCTCAAACAGAAACTGATGAAAATCCAATAAAATATCCTGAGATCCATGTTTTTAAAAAAAAAAAAAAAAAAAAAAAACAGTAAATTAGGAAGATAAGAAGAAAAACACAGCATTAAAACAACGTTTGTTTTTGTTCATGTTTTCTTGATGTCTACATGTTTGAAAGGCAGGTGTTCAGAAAGGGTTATTTTTGTGAGGGTGTAAAAACTCAAAGGTCCTGCAATCAGCAGCAGCAGCAACATATTCAGGACAAACACACACGTGTGTGTAAAGACCAGTATGAGGTTGGAAGCAGCATAAACAGTAGCACCGGTTTGGGAGTGCAAAGGCCATCACACAGCTCACCAGAGGCACAGCGAGCGTGTACGCACATGTTTCTCTACGCTAGCCGTCCAGCATTCCCAAACACCTCGGTGAAATCTACCGAAAAACACAACCTCTGTCCTACACTCATAACTTAATATACTCTTATATCCAGAGACACTGAGTGTACAGCTAATTAGAAGTGTCAAAAGTTTATTAAAAGCATTCTGCAAAATTTACATGTCAAAATTCTGTACACTTTTTCCCCCATATATATTTAATAAGATAATATAATTAAGTGTCACTTATGTTTGTTGTTCTGATGTATGGCTGTAATGCTGGCTGCTCACACTGAGCTTTTCAAGCTGGAATGAACTTTGGATGTGTTCTTTATGTCATATGTACGTGTAGTGGATAGTTCCCTTCCCATCTGATCCTTTTTTTTTTTTTTTAACATTAACTAGTAATGTACAGTCGGGTCCATAAGTATTTGGACAGTGACAATTTTCATAATGTTGCCTCTGAACTCCACCACAATGGATTTGAAATGAAGCAGTCGAGATGTGATTGAAGTGTAGACTTTCAGCTTTAATTCAAGAGGTTTAAAAAATATTGCATTAAGCTTTTAGGAATTACAGCCATTTTTTACACAATACCTCCATTTTCACAGGCACAAAAGTAATGGGACAATTGCGTGATAAGCAGTTTCATGGCCAGGTGTGGCCTGTTTCCTCCTTATATCATGACAGATTAAGGAGATAAAAGGGCTGGATTTATTCCAGTCACTGAATTTGCATTTGGTAGCTGTTCATGGGAACTCTCACTATGCGGTCAAAAGAGGTGTTGATGCAAGTGAAGGAGGCCATCATTAGGCTGAAAAACCAAAACAGACCTATCAGAGAGAGAGCAGAAACTTTAGGAGGGCCAAATCAACAATTTGGTACATTCTTAAAAAGAAGGAATGCACTGGCGAGCTCAGCAACACCAAAAGGCCTGGGAGACCACAGAAAACAACTAAAGTGGATGATCGCAGAATTCTTTTCTTATTGAAGAACAACCCCTTCACAACATCTAGCCAAGTCAGGAACACTCTGGAGGAAGTAAGCCTATCATTGTCAAAGTCTACAATCAAGAGCCACCTTCATGAATGTAAATACAGACGGTTTACCTCAAGATGCAAACCGCTGGTAACACTCAAGAACACAAAGGCCAGATTAGACTTTGCTAAAAAACCTCTAAAAAAAGCCTGACCAGTTCTGATGCAAGATTAACTTGTACCAGAATGATGGGAAGAGAAAAGTGTGGAGAAGGAAAGGAAGCGCTCATGATCCAAAGCATACCACGTCATCCGTCAAACATGTGGAGGCAGTGTTATGGCATGGGCATGTACAGCTGCCAGTGGAACTGGGTCACTGGGGTTTATTGATAATGTGACTGTTGATAGAAGTAGCAGGATGAATTCTGAAGTGTACAGAGCTATACTTTCTGCTCAGATTCAGTCAAATGCTGCAAAACTGATAGGACAGCGCTTCACAGTACAGATGGATAATGACCCAAACTGTACCGCGAAAGCAACCCAAGAGCTTGAAATAGCATATTCTTAAATGTCCAAGTCAGTCGCCTGACCTCAACCCAATAGAGCTGCTTTTCACTTACTGAAGACAAATCTGAAGGCAGAAAGACCCACAAACAAGCAGCAACTGAAGGCGGCTGCAGTAAAAACCAGGCAAAGGCAGAAAACTCAGCATTTGGTGATGTCCATGTGTTTCAGACTTCAGGCAGCCATTGACTGCAAAAGATTTGCATCCAAGAATTAAAAATAATCCTAATAATTAAGAGTATGCTGGTTTGTCCAATTACTTTTGAGCCTGTGAAAATGGAGAAACTCTGTAAAACTGTCTGTAACTCCTAAATAGTTAAAGTAATACTTTTTGTTAAACTGCATGAATTAGGTACAGTTCTGCTTATCATGCTTCATTTCAAATCTATTGTGGTGGAGTACAAAAGCAAAATTACAAAAATTGTGTTACTCTCTAATCGCTCTGT
>NC_069739.1:12456755-12471755 GCF_027358585.1 Pangasianodon hypophthalmus
CTCTCTCACACACACGCACTCTCTCACACACACGCACTCTCTCTCTCTCACACACACTCTCTCACACACACTCTCTCTCTCACACACACTCTCTCACACACACCACACACACAGTATTTGAGATCATGAGTGTGCTACATGTCAGCAGTGCTAATATAGAGTTTGTGCAGAAGCATGTGCAGAAGTGTGTGAAGCGCAGTTATGTAACACACAGTGTGGATGGAGTGACAGCAGGAATGTGTGCTAAGCTAGGGCTAGCTAGCCTGCTGTGTGTGTGTGTGTGTGTGTGTGTATCTTTACTAAAGGCAAATGAATCCATCACATGACCCCGACTCTCTCTCTCACACACACACACACACACACACACACACTCGTACCTGCTCAGATGGAGAGATCAGTCCTGCACTCAGTCTAATGCAAATGTTTTGACAAGCTGCGAGTCCGCGCGCGCTGCACTTCTGCTCTCTGATTGAGTATTTAATGCACGCGCTGTTAATCCCACGCCGCGCGCGTGCACGCTGTTGTTCCGTAAAAACACGGAAAGTTTTGTTTGTTTGTTTGTTTGTTTGTTTGCACGAGTCGCGGCTACAGCACGCTTTAGCCAATGAGGTTGCGTGTGCTAGTTGCAGGCTAACAGCTAGCGGAGTTAGCCGAGAGCTGAGTGAGATCAGGACGCAGCTGGTTTTCACTCCGCGTCCTGCACTAAAGCCGGAAGTGGAGATAAATCCTGCGCTGGAAACGTTCCTGCGGCCGCCGCCGTGCGTCGTGTGGACGCTGTCAGCCGGAGCGAGGCGTTCTCGGGGTGTTTAATGCTCGCATTGCTCGGGCTCTCTCTCTCTCCGCACCGCCATTTTCACCATTAAGCTACACAAACAAACAGCGAACCCGCTCACGTCACCTACATGATGCGCTCACTCCCCTCCCCCCCGCGCTGATCTACACGCCATGGGCGCTGGCCTCCGCTGCAGCTCGCATGGCTTGTGGATCTGATCGCCCGCGCAGGTCTTGCACGCCACCGCGGCTCGAAGGATTCCAGGCGGAGCGCGTGCACGAGACCCAGCGGACCGGAGCCTCCATGAAGCGCGTTCACGAGAGACAAGCCGAACGTTAATACGAGACTGAACACTGAGCACTGAACACTGAGCCCTGAAACACTGACCCCTGAAACACTGACCCCTGAAACACTTAAACACTGAACACTGAACACTAAACACTGAACACTAAACACTGAACACTAAACACTGACCCCTGAAACACTGAACACTAAACACTGATCACTGAACACTAAACACTGAGCCCTGAAACACTGAACACTGACCCCTGAAACACTGAACACTAAACACTGATCACTGAACACTGAGCCCTGAAACACTGAACACTGAACACTGATCACTGAGCCCTGAAACACTGAACCCTGAAACACTGAACCCTGAAACACTGAACCCTGAAACACTGAACCCTGAACCCTGAAACACTGAACCCTGAACCCTGAAACACTGAACCCTGAAACACTGAACCCTGAAGCACTGAACCCTGAAACACTGAACCCTGAAACACTGAACCCTGAAACACTGAACCCTGAACCCTGAACCCTGAACCCTGAAACACTGAACCCTGAGCACTGAACCCTGAACACTGAACCCTGAAACACTGAACCCTGAACCCTGAGCACTGAACCCTGAACACTGAACCCTGAAACACTGAACCCTGAACCCTGAAACACTGAACCCTGAAACACTGAACCCTGAAACACTGAACCCTGAACCCTGAAACACTGAACCCTGAACACTGAACCCTGAAACACTGAACCCTGAGCACTGAACCCTGAAACACTGAACCCTGAACCCTGAAACACTGATCCCTGAACCCTGAAACACTGAACACTGAACCCTGAAACACAGAGCACTGAAACACAGAGCACTGAGCACTGAACCCTGAACACTGATTTTATTTTACTTTAAACTCGGCACTATAAGCTCATGATATAACCTTACTGTATATATATATATATATATATATATATATAAAGCCGTTTAGCGTTTCCGTAAGAACCGGACTTGTGAAGGTCTACAGTTTTATTCTTGGCTGAGTTGCTTGGATTGTTCCATGCTGTCAAGGGCAAAAGGGCACTGGCTCTACAGGTAGGCCTTTACACAGGCACAGGTGTGCTCCCAAAGAACTCCGAATCATGACAATTGGCCAATCAGAAGCTTCTAAAAGTCATTGATTTCTGGAATCTTCGAGACTGTTTAAAGAGACAACTCGGTGTATGGAAACTTTAACCTACTGGAATTGTGATACAGTGAATTAAAGCTGAAATAAATCTCTCTAACCGATTGACCTCTGATATGAACACAGTAGATGCATGAAGTGTGTGGAGTTGTGAGAGTTTAAATATCTTTCGTCTAGGTGCATATAAACTTTTCCTCAACTGTAGCTACTATAAATATGTGAAAGCAAGAATTAATTCTTCACTGGGAAACTTACTGACTTTTACAAACTGCTGAGACTCCTTCCATAAATGTTAAATAAACGTCTCCTAACATATTATATGCTTTTCTTTATTATATAACAACACGTTTTTAATCCGTTTTGTATTGTAAGGTTTAGTTTACGTACATGTTCCTGTGAATGAGCTGTTACAGGAATAACTTATTAGAACAAGTGAATTAATTATAAACCCATCATTTCTGTTAGAGTCGTAAATCTTCAGAAACATTCTCGTATAGAAACTTAATCTGCACCTTCTGATTGGAGAATTCATCTGCGCTGTGGTCTAATTTGTAATCAACACATTATCTCTGTTAAAAGGCTGCATTCGAATAGCCTCAGACGTGGGAAGTCAGAAAAACAAAGACATCTCCATGTTCGTCTTTTGTTAGCAACAAACTCGCAGCTAGCTGTGCTGAGTGATGTAGACTTTCCTCAGAACAGTGAGCTGTAGAGTCAGTGTTATAGATTTAATAAGAGAATATGTCTGTATGTTAATGATCTAAAGGTGATACGTGTATCTACACTATAACTCAGTTAAAGGTAAGAAGTGCTGCTGTGTTTATGCTGGTGCTGTGAGCGGCCATGTTCATCTGACGTCACTCCGGGGCTGAAGGAGATCCTGAGTTCCCAAGCAGGAAAGCTGAAGGCGTGTTTTCTTTGGTTTTTACTAGTCGGAGGTTGAAAAATCACAAGTTATGACCTTTTGCTGAATGCAGCATGTCATTTAAATGTGATGTCTCAGCGCATGTCACACGTATGACGCTTAAAATTCCAGCATCCTGAATGTAAAAAGTACAGAAGCCCTGAACTGCAAGGTGTGAACCTTTTTTTTTCAAGTGCTGTGTCATTATTTCGACTTAGTAATGACGTAGTAAATCAAAATAATGAGATAATATCTTGAAATAATGAGTTACTAAATAAAAAATAATGAGTTACCATGTCAAAATGACAAGATACTACATCAAAATAATAAGATAATGTCTTTAAATAATGAAATACTAAATAAAATGAGTTAGTAAGTTAAATATGAGGTAATATTTTAAATAACTAGTTACTAAGTCAAAATAACGAGATAGTTATTGAAAGAGAGTTCACACCTTGCTGTTCAGTGCTTCTGTAAAACACTGATTTATGAAGGAACAGGAAGTAACTGATTAATAATATTCTTAAACATAAACAGGGCTTTATTTTACAGCTTCCCGTGTTTGATGAGTAAGGGTTTAATTGTGAAAGTCCATGTTCTCTCGGTGCAGCGGCTCCTCCACGCCACACAGCGGCCATGTTGTAGGAGAAAAAGAGACAGAAATGGAAGCGCTGCGCCGACGGCGGTGTGACGTCATCAGCGTGCGACAGGAGTTCCGGCGTGAGGACGCGATGGCGGAGGCTGAGTATGTATCCCATTATGTTTACATTTCTATCGGCTTTAATCCCGAGCATCCGTTAGTGCGCGCGCTCGCTGCTGGGTAAGCGCGTCGCGTGCGCGGTGTGTGAGCGGCTGCAGAAGGTATTGATCAGAATCGATGATGTGAAATCAGGACTTTTCCCCGCACATGGGTCTGGTGTTGACTCGAGCTGTGTGCAGTGAAGCTCTGTAGCGTTGCGCACGAGCCAGGAGCATCTCCTCTACCTCCTATATCTCCTCTACCTCCTCTACCTCCTTTATCTCCTCTACCTCCTCTACCTCCTTTATCTCCTCTACCTCCTCTACCTCCTTTATCTCCTATATCTCCTCTACCTCCTCTACCTCCTATATCTCCTCTAACTCGTCTATCTCCTCTACCTCCTTTATCTCCTCTATCTTCTCTAACTCCTCTATCTCCTCTACCTCCTCTAACTCCTCTATCTCCTCTCTACATCTTCCTTTAGGACAAAGAAGATTATTAAGCTGGTTCCTGAGAACCTTCTGAAGAAGAGGAAAGCGTATCAGGCGATTAAAGCGACTCAGGCCAAGCTCGCCTTGCTGGAGAAAAGAAAGGTAACTGCACACACTCCGCTCAGCGACTCTTACTGAACAGACAGAGGTGAACAGGTGAATGTTTCTCTAACAGACGAAGAAGGGGCAGCTGCTGAGGTTCAAGCGTCTGGAGGAGTATCATACGAACAGCAGGAGGAGGCACAGGGATGAGGTGCGGCTGGTGAGGAACAGGCACAGACCTCCTCCTGCTCTTCCTCCTGCCAAGAACGGGCTGGTGTTCGCCGTGCGCATTCGACAGTAAGCAGCTTTAACGCTTCCTCGCGCTTCGGTCACTCGCAGTGCGGGATTGTGCTCCGGCGAGTCCGCACGCGCTCGGGCAGGTCCTGAGTCCTGTTCTGTGTGTGTTTACAGGATCAAAGGCGTGAGTCCGAGAGTGAGGAAGACCATTCAGATGTTGAGGCTGCACAAAATCTTCAGCGGTGCCTTCGTTAAAGTCAGCAAGACGTCCCTGAACATGCTGCGAGTTGTCGAGCCCTACGTCGCCTGGGGGTGAGAAGTCAACAGAGTGGACTGTTAGGACTTGAGTAAATCTGCATTATGATAGATTTGACATTTAAATTATTATTTTTTATATTTCTGACAGATTTCCTAATCTGAAGTCGGTTCGCGAGCTCATCCTGAAAAGAGGTCAGGGGAAGGCTGATAAGAGAAGGATTCCTCTCACGGACAACACCGTCATTGAGCAGTATTTAGGTAAGCTCTATGGTTACGCTAAAGGTTTTAATCGTTTAGCGTAAAGGAGAGTAAATAACGTGAGAGCACAATCTTTACAAACCTCAGACTGGACAACGTGATCATTTATTTATCGTTTATTTCCTTTACTGAGGAAGACGAGGACGGTATGAAGAGCAGCCTCGGGTGACCTGCAGTGGTACATTTAGCTGCGTGATTTATTCTGTCGCTTCTGACATTTAAACCGAGTGTGAACGTGATCAGTGTGCAGCACACACACAGCCGGGTTACACTCGAAATATCACAGTTAAAGTCTTACGCAAAGTAACTCTGAATCAGCCGTAAAATATACAGTACGTATATATAAACACATCTTTATACAGAAACATCACGCTGACCCTTCGCCCGTGACGTCTCGTACCCTCGCCGCTGTGGGCTTCCGGTCAGAGTGAAATGATCACATGCAGAGTTTTTTTTAGGAGGGATTCTTTAGGTTTAGATTTTTCAGCCATGTTCTCCTTTTGGTAGATGATGGAACAGTGCCAGCGTTAGACTGTGCTTCTGCTCGTAACTCTCCTGTTTCTGCCTGATCGTTAGTACAGTTCTCCCAAAACTCCGTAATGACAAAAAGTACGGAGAAGAGCAACGTAAACAGAAGTGATTTAATGAAACGCCTGTGAAACACACACACACACACCCCGTCCATCATCGGCCTGTGAAACACACACACACACACACACACACACACCCCGTCCATCATCGGCCTGTGAAACACACACACACGGTCCATCATCGGCCTGTGAAACACACACACACACACACACACACACACACACACACACGGTCCATCATCGGCTATTACAGTCACTTCCGCTGTTTAAAGTTTCCCTCATAACGATTTCTACAGTGTTAGATTTTTTCACTCTGTGTGAAATGAGTGTATTGATGAGATTAAAATAAGGTTCACTCGGTATAACACACACACACACACACCACACACACACACACACGCGCGCAGTGAGTTATGGGGTGACGTGAGCGTACAGCTCCCCTCCTGCCCCACACCAGCAGCTCCTCGCCTCGCTGAGAGCACATCGCGTCTGTCTGAGCGACTCGAGCTCGCCGCTGCGTGCGACTCCTCTCCCTGCTCCTCTGGTTGGAGGAACGTCCTCGTAGCTTTGCATGTTCTGCTGAAGCGAGTCTCAGAACTAGCTGCTGTTTACTTCTTTGGAATCGGGAGCGTTCCTCAGTTTCGGTTGTCTTCAGGCTCTGAGTTTTCACTCTGCACCAGGAACCTCAACGTGATGAAACGTTCCCCGAGTCGCCTCATGCGAGTCTCATAGGAGGGAGATGCGGTCGTGATGCGGTCGTGATGCGGTCGTGATGCGGTCAGGTAGCCGAACTCTTCCTGCATTCTGTCCAATCAGACACGTTTCCAAGCCAGCAGAAGAAGGTTGTGGTTACAGGAAGCTACGAGGGATGATTTGTCCGAGGAGCTCATCGTCCTTCATCTCCGCTACACAGCTAACTATCATACCAGAGAACTAGCTGAGGATTTAACAGGCTTAGCTTGCTAGTTAGCTAACATGCCTAGTTTATATCGCTTTAACAAACCTACATGGCTCACCTAAAATCTACATCGAGTAACTAGCTAGCTAATGCTAGAGCTGCCTGTAATAGACACGTTTAGCTAGCGGACTTTGTTTAGATAAAGTTCTGTTTGAGCAGAAAATCGTCTGTCAGGGCCACAACGTCCTCGATATTGTAATCGTATCGATCATTACGTCTTAAACGTTCCCACAAACGACTAATCATTAAGAGACGTGTTTGCCTTCAGCTTTTCTCTAGTATAAACCCTCGGAGTTTCTGTGAGGAGTGTGTGTGTGTGTGTCTGGTCATTGCAGGCTAAAACACTTCATTTATCTTCATTTATCCACTGACAGGACGACAGTTAGCCGTACGGATCTTCTAGAGTTACAGCGTTTAAAAGTGTTTAGCCGAATAGCACTCTCTGTCTTTTACAGCTAATCTATAATAATGAGTGGAGAACATTTTAGCTAACGTCGAACCCATTCCTAAAGAAACGTCTCCAGTCAGATTATGATGTATAACCAGGCACAGGGCGACGTCTCCATGCTTGGGTGTAATGTGAGCGTGTGCACTAGGGGGCAGTGTCGCATCACCACACCAGAATGTACTGAATTAGACGGCGAGCGAGTGAATTCTCTCCGAAAGCGTTTCTGAAAGCGTTTATTCTGCAGTTTGAGCAGATCTTTTGCTGAAGCACTTCAGAGTATCCTGTGTTTAAATCCACAGTTGTGTCAGTCAGTGAGGAAAGAGAAAGTAAAGTGTATAATGAAGTACAGCTGGTATAAAACCTCGCACTTTATTCACATACAACACATCAGTGTGTGCAGCAAACACGAGACACAAACAGGGTTATACTCGCTGTTCAGTTATTAAAGAATCGAACAGAATGATTCTTTCATTTCTGTCTCGTGTGTTTATTTTTCACAGATTACGCAGTCAGTAGACAGAAAGCACTAGATCCAGTGAGGGAAAATCTTATTGTTTACACTTGAGCTGTATTTGGATGAATTTCACTCTGAACTGAACAATATTATTCTGAATTTGATTAAACCCATGGAAGCAGTGTAAAAGCAGATACGCTTGACACACGGTTAGCATGTCACGCTTACCCATAATCCCCCTCTGCAGAACGCAGAGATATAAACAAGGCCTTCCTGGCCACAGATTAGACTTGAGCCTGTTTCTTGACAGTTGTGTAAACAGCAGTGAGGTCTGTGTGACGGTACCGTGGGTGGAGGAACTTCATGCTCCTTCATCCTCCATTTACTTTGTCCCCGTTCATCATTTCTCATCTCCTCCTCCGACGCCTCGGGGCAGGAGAGCCAGCACCTTCCTCTTCTGCACGGATCTGCGGTGGAAGAAATTTCTCCCCACTAAATAGTTCACAAGTACATTTCCTCACTTTGCGTGTTTCACCTCCTTTAGGCGTAAAAGTCAGGGGCCAGGACCGGTTCTGATCTGGCCCAACAAGTCAGTTTAGAATCCGTGTTCTGAAATAAATCATCTCGTGTGCTGTAATTGAGTTGATCTATTTTATGTTGTTCGACCTGGGAGCGAAATAAAGCAAAAGAACTAATTTAGGATTTTCTCAATGCTTATGGAATCAGATAACTTTTATTCAAATAATTCAGATTTATTTGTAGCTTCGTGACACACAGTCTGAATGAAGTAAAGCACGGTTTGGATTTAGTGTAGTGAAGTGTGTTGTGTGAAACGAGTGACTGGGTTAAATGAATAATCTAGCGTGTGTGTGTTTGCGTTCGCTCGGTGTGTCCTGATCTCCTGTCTTGTTATTTGGATCTCAGTTGAAGTTAAAAGACTTTATAACGACGCAGTGTTGTTTAGGACGCGCTGGAGTTTCAGCGGAAACGGGCAGAAATGAGACTTTCAGTTTTCAGCTAAAAGGAAAACATATTGCATTACAGTCTGGTATGGAAACTGTTCAGTGGCTGAAAGAGCTGCATTGCTCGGACTTCCACTACCCCCCCGAGGACATCTACAGGCTTACAGAGGAAGACACTACAGAGCTTTAAAGCCTCGCACCTCCAGATTCAGAAACAGCTTTTACCCAACAGCCAACTGAGTTCTTCCTCCCCGTTTCTCTTTCTTCATAACTACCCTTAAACTTTTGGAAGGATGGACTGTGCCATACTCCTGCAGTGAATGCACAAGTCACTTTAATATTGGTTTTTAATGATAATAATATTGTGTTTTTTTTATGAGTGAATGTAGATGGATATAGTGGCATCTCCATGAGAGATACGAAATTTCGTTGTATGTTACATGCAATGACAATAAAGGTATTCAGTTTGATTAAACAAAATTGAATTGAATACCTTTATACCTTTACTGTTTGCATTTCATAAGATCAAGTAAAAAAAACACAGAATTTGAGTATATCAGTTATAATGTGAGTTTTTCCTCACCACCGTCGCCTCTGGCTTACACAGTAGGATAAATTCAGAAATTTAAAGTTTATATCCTGAGTTTATTTATTTCTGTAAAGCTGCTTTGTGATGATGTCCAGTGTGAACAGCACTATACAAATAAAACTGAATTGAATTGATTTTTTTTTAAAAAAACGGACTTTGATTAAAAGTAAAGTAAGTAAACAATATGAAATAATACATGAATAAAAATTCATTGTGTTTTTTAGCTGGAGGTTTGTAGCCTAGCGTGTCTGGCGTTTTGGATGAGATTTGTAATTGTGGTGCGTCTGTGCCGTGTTTCCCTGTAGGCCAGCATGGGATCATATGTTTGGAGGACCTCATCCATGAGATCTACTCGACTGGAAAGAATTTCAAGGTGGTGAACAACTTCCTCTGGCCATTCCATTTGTCCGTTCCTCGACACTCCGCCAGAGATAAAGCCGGCCTTTTGAAAGAGATCGGCGAGCCAGGACCTCGAGCTGAGGACATTAACAGAGTGATCAGGAAATTTAACTGAGCCGCTCTTCATGCAACTCGGACAAACTGTACTGTTTTATGGAGAGTTATTGGCTTTCCTGCCTTCACCTTTCCCAGTCCTGATGAATAGGTGCAGTGTTTCAAATCATTACCTTCTAAAGGAAGGACCAGACCAGAGTTTGTCTTCAGCAGTGTAATGTTCTGTCTCGCAGGTCAGATTCTTCTTTAATTCTGTGCAGCAATTTATATTAAAACACGTATGGTTTATTCCAAACGATAATCAGGTGGCATTGGAGTGTCTGTGCTTGTTTTTGTGCAGTAAAGATTTTACTCACCGTGAGTGAATGCTGTCTGAGGTACAGCGTCTTTGGGTGCAATTTCTCTGAGAAAATAACTGAAGTGCTGAAAAGTGCGTGTAATAATATACAGTTAGACTGACTGTCAGGACGTGTGAAATGCGAGGGAGGACAGAAAAATTCCCGGGACTCGAATGTGGTGTGCGCACGAAGCGCTTTTACACTGAAGCGCTTTTACACTGAAGCGCTTAAGCATCTACAGGAAAGCAGAAGAAATCCAGAAAAAAAGACGAGGCTGTAGTCATGACGACCAAAACGACTACAGGGAATGTTTCTGGGAATGGGAGAAACTCTGGCACACGGTTATCGCATCACAAGGAGAGTACTCTGGGGATTAAAGGAGGAATGCTGTAAGATTTACAACACTCCCCCCTCGTATACAACCTCCTCATCCTACCTACCACGAGTCAAGCCACTAACCTTTAGCTAGCAGTTAATGAGGTAATGATTATACAGTACAGTGAAATGTGTAACGCGGTGCTGCCCAGGCCTCATTCTGCCCCAGCGCGAGGCAGATCTGCAGCAGTGAGACCTCACAGAGGGCAGAGACCTCAGCAGCCTTCATCACTACATGCTACAGCGTGTGGCATTAAATTACGTACGAACTATTTACAGAATATTTTATAATTAGCTGCTGCCTTGTTTGTCAACACGGTCATTTCTGTATAATGGGCATAAACACGACCAGACGGTTGTGTTTTCTTCTTGTGATTTAGTTTTTTTTGTTTAATTTAACCTCAGTTTGCCAGTTCTCACTCCCTCGTCCCTCAGCATGTAGCAGCCAGGGATGGAGAAGAGCTAGCACGTGCTTCTTCAGCCACCACGTTCCTCCCAGACCGCAGCTCTCGCCACGGGGCAGCTGAACACACGCGAGAGAAAGTGCTAACTGCCCTCTTCTGCATACACGAGCTCACACACCTTCAGCTGAGAGTAACGTCATCCCCCGCATGCAGAGACTCCTGGCCTGTGACATCTTCAGCATCCAAACTTGCAATCAAAATCCATTTTCTGTCTTTTTTAATATCAATAAAATGATGTGGAAAATATCGAAAGAATACAACTACAGTGGAAACAGTGGAATATATCGATGATTGTATGACAGAAGGCTTGTGATTCCTATTGTTATGTTCACCATCAGCTCGTGTGTCTGACTTCAATCCGCCTGTCTGCTCAGCCACGCCCCCGCCGCCACATACCCCCAGTCTTACTGTCTGACTCTGGCCTCCCTACTTCCATATCCTGTTTTTATTTATTTACTCTTTTTGCTAGATAATTCTGTCTGTTTATTTAGTAGGAAATTAGATAGCAGATGTAGAGAGCTGTACCTGTTCTCCCTCTCTCACTTTTGTCACTAGTTATTAATCCATTCTCACCACACATACGTTTTCATTTCATTAAAAGCACAATGACGTCTCCAGTCTCCGTGTCAGGAGCTGCTTCAACTGTCACATCAGCTGTTTCATTTCCCTTCAGTTCCACTGAGTTCAGAGACCTACAGAAAAAGGCCATGCTGAACGCTTGCTTTGCTGTTTCTACACATCTCTGCACGAGTTTCTCCTACTGAATTAGATTAATCTCTTAGACATTTCTCAGTGGCAGTAGCCAAGGCCAAATACGCTGTGTCCCAGAAGACTCCATACACAGGGGAATTAACACTTTTTTAGCAAAATGGAACTTTATTTACAAAACGTCCTCTACATGACTGTCATTTCTCTCGTCTCTCCCACTCATGATGAACTCGTGTTCACACATCTGCTGTTACTCCATCACAACTTTGCGAAAGCTTCCTGATCCAGCCATGAGAATGATTTAAATACCGTCAAAGGCTTTCTTAAAGGCTATCTGAAAAATGTATATAATACAAACTAAATATGAAAATGTTTGGAAGACATTTTGCTAAAAAGTGCTAAAAGTTTTCCCTGTGTTTGGAGACTTTGTGACACCCTGTAGGTAACTCCAACCCAGATTAGTGCTCCTAATATTGCCACCACTTCAGAGGTGAAGGAGGAGAGGACCTTAATACCTCATCCAACTTTTTTCCCAAATAATTAGTTTAAAAAAAAAAAAAGTGCAAAAGTGCATTTCGGTGCAACCCTGGTTTGTTTTATATCTGGTCCCACTATAGCAATAGAGCCTTAGAACACACTATATGGCCTGATTATTGAGTTCAGGTGTTTCAGCCACACCCATTGCGAACAGGTGAGTAAAATCAGACACATGCAGCCTCCACAGACACACTGGCAGTAGACTGGGTTACACTGAAGAGCTCAATGACCAGCTCTTCTGCACACAAGCCTCCGAGATCGCTAAATGCAATGCTACGTGTGAGCTGGAGTGGAAACATGATGGAGTGATGAATCATGCTTCACTATCTGGCAGGCTGATAGATGAATCTGGGCTTGGTGGAGGTCAGGAGAACGTTACCTACCGGAGTGCAGAGTGCCCAGAGGAAAGTGTGGTGGAAGAGGGATAATGGCCTGGGGCTGTTTTTCAGGGTTTGGGCTCCTCAGTTTCAGTGAAGGCTGATAATGCTGCAACATACAGAGACATTTTAGACAAGTGCATGCTTCCAACTTCGTGGCAATAGTGTGGGGAAGAACCTTTCCTGCTCCAGCATGACTGCGTTTGATGAGTTTGGAGTGGAAGAACTCGAGTGTCCTGCACAGAGCCCTGACCTCGACCCCACTGAACACCGACTGCACCCCAGACCCCAGACCCCAACATCAGAGCCTGATGTGAACACAAATGCACACACACTCGACACACACTCAGGAGCATGAGTAGAATATGAACATTTTTCTGAATGTACTGGATTTTCATGAATACTAAATTTCTCATGTAAACACTCCTATGAAAGATTTATGAATAAATCCATTTGTATCCAGCTTGATAAATGAGGCCCATTGTTCACGTTCCCTCTTTAAAGTCTCCAGTGTTGTGGAAGTTCTGATCTGTGTTTTGAACATTTCTCTAATTCTACTCTTTAAATGACCTCCCTGCTTTGATCATTATTGCTGTTAATGTGTTTGACCATTTCCGGCCTAATGACCTGGAGTTCGGCTCGTTTTAATAAACTCACATGGATCCTCACTATTCTACTGAATCTGGTGTTTAGATGTCTGTCATTCAGAATCATTACTAAAGCTCAGTCTCAGTGCTGTGATGAGAAACGGATCGACTGGTAGAGCGTTTTCGTCTCATTCGAGCTCATGCTCTGTGCATGTGTGTATGTTGTGCTCTGGCTCTGGGAGCGCTCTCGCTCTCTCGCTCTCTCACTCTCTCGCTCTCTCGCTCTCTCACTGAAATGGACAAAAAAAAAAGAAAAAAAAACATAAGTATGCTGACAGTTATAACACACAGGTGAGAATTATCACACATTACTGTGAGTTCTACACGCCTCTGTCTGCTCAACCACGCCCCCGCTGCCACATACCCCCGCGTCCTGACTCAGGCCAGAGAGCCGTCCAGCCTGCAGCCAACTTCCCCTTGCAACCTGGCAACAAGAGACGGTCTCCACAGGGGACCGGAGTGGATAGAGCCAGGGTTTTTAAAGGAGACCTCCGGTCCCAGCTCCCCTCTCTCAGGAACCACTTCTCTTCAAGGTGTGAGGAGGTTGAAGTAGTATATTTGCAGTGCATCACCTATATTCCTTCGCCTGACCTCACAGTAAACTTCCCCAGCTTACTGTGTGAGCTTGAGTAATTTAGAGCTCGATGTGGGTAATAATATGAGCATTTATCTCCTGGTGCCCTAGCTAGGGACCAAGGCTAGGGTTTTCATGGGGTAGGGTTTAGAGGATTTAGAGTAGGGATGGGAATCTTAGGCGACAGGTTTTTATTTAGGGTTTAGGGCTTATGTGGTTTGTGTGGGTTAGGGTTAGGGGTTTCAGGTGTCAGGGTTAAGGTGTATGGATGATGATAGAAAACCTGGAGAAAATATGAAAACAAACTTCATTTTTTTTATTGATAATATTAGGACCATGCATAGTGCCAGAGGTCTCCTTAAAAGTGCAGGTAGATTTGACTGTATTCAAGACATCTTCACTTGCTAGGATTTTTCAGTGTTCTCACGGGGCATTGACTCCACATCTACACTTCCTCATAGCTGTGTCTTCAAAGGAAAGGGACAGGAGGATGTCAGATGGTAAACTACATCACAAAGGTTTCACAAAGCCAAAGCCCTTAGCGAGCTGTCACTGGGAGAGACAGTACGGGTGACTGATGGGTGACACGGGAACCGTTCTTCACAGCCACGCCTCTCCACCATCATACACGGTGAACCCGACCACGAGGAACTGAGAGAGGAACTGGCTGCACTTTATCTCCTTGTAATCACCATCAGCTGAGGAAGAATGTGCTGCATAGCAACAACCACAGGAACTGACGCCAGCGCAGGTTTGTGCGATCCTGACCCGGCTCACACTCACACTCACACTCACACTCACACTCACGCTCACTCAGGTCTGGGAGAGTCATCATGAATCCCAAGACCTTTTACATGAGAACTATCATATAAATTATAATAAACATAATATATAATAATATAATAATCACGTAAATAAATGTATGTGTAATATAAAGTTATTTTCTATTTTTGTTGATTGAAGTTGAGAAAAAAACATGCAATATAAATGTTATAGCATTGTTATGGCACTGGAGAATAAAAATGCAGTTCAATAAATTATTTAAATGGGAATTAATATTGGAATTTAAGAGTGTGTGTGTTTTCCTTGCAGGATACAGATAAAACAGATGTTCCAGAAAGAAGCAGAATAATCCTCGACTAAGGTCGACTCTTTGTGTCCTAGGAAGGAAAGACATGGTGATGGGGTAATGTGTTGTCCAGTAAGGAGCCAGATATGTTGTAATGGGCGAGAGTTTTACTTTAATTCAGGGAGATAGTGGCTGGGTGTGAATCCACTGAGAATCCACACGTCAACGAAGTTATTCAGAAGACGACATTTCTTACCAGAGCTTTTTCCTTTTCTGTCTTTTTTCTGCAACTGTAT